>NC_139700.1:27225353-27465353 GCF_964188405.1 Protomyctophum parallelum | reverse complement strand
TCGTTGCGTGTGAAAGTGTGTCCTTCAGTAAGACACTGTCTGAATCACTAACCTAAGTGCTCCTGATGATCCGGTGGATGCCTTGCATGGTGTGCGTCTGGTGTGTGTCTGTGATTGGATGAATGTAATGCACATATTGTAAAGCACTTTGGACAAAATGAATTCACCATTTTACCATTTAAATGCACCATTTACTGTGAGGCAGGACACTATATCAAGCTGTAAATTCTTTCTCAAATCTATCTATGAAAATGTAGATGTATCTGAAAATGGATCCAGAGCTATATTTATTCTTCATACATTTTACTCTAGGGATGGCTTTGCCCTCCTGAGTTTATTATCATTTCTGTCTTTTATGCGTGGGTGAGCATCGTACACATGAATGAAGTCATTTACATACTTATCTTATAATAATATATAATACATACAGTATATTAATTTTTCTAAAGGAATAGAAGGATGAAAATTGTGTGAATTGCCAACCAATAATCGAGCCATTGTCTCTCGTGATATTATTTCATCCTATTTTCAAGGTCACACACAATTTTTCTTGCTCTGTTTTGCTCCTCAATTCAGTCACTACCAATTCCCTCCCAGGGTACTGCAGGAGGTCCCTGTCGCTGCCAAACCCCACTGTTGGTCTGGGGAGGACGTAGAGTAGTAGACATAACAACATGTCTCCTCTCATATGCACGGAGTCACCAGCCTCTTCTTTTCTCCTGACAGTGAGCAGTTTCACCAGGAGAACATAACATGTGTGGGGACGTGCACACATAGACATCAAAGGCTTGATTCTGATTGGCTGGTTACCGTCACGTGACCGGTGTAAATTTCACCGATAACCCACACCTTCAATCACTTTATATCATTCGCAGCTGATTCCGCATCTCTGTAGCTGTACTGGGGAAGGGGAGCGTTTGATTGCCTTGCAAACCCATGCTGTGCGGGCGTCTAAGCCCGGCTCATATGACTGTGAATGTGTGGCTCCAGGCGGCCCCGTAAAGACATCGCCCCCAGCCATTGTAAAATACCCGGTAACCTCTCTCGTGGCTTATTGCTTTATTTGACGTCCATGAAATAGTACTAGTAGTCGGACAACGCTTGTGCATTCAGTTCGAGTTGTTGAGGTGTTTGTTGAGGTAGTCTGGGGTTTTAGCTATAGGAGTTGTTTTACTTGGATGTGTGCAGTGAATCGCTCCCAAGCATTGTGGTGTATATCGTGTGTTTGGAGGAAGTTGATGACAAGATCCTTCACCTCAGGCTCAGTCTGTACTCAGTGTTTTGATGTAGTCTGGACCCAGGAAATGATGGCCGTTTTCCAGAATCTTCCCTTATCACTCAGGTAATACAATGACGTACACTATGTGCTACACACGGGCGCCCTCATTTTTGTTGTTGCTCTTCCCATATGTGGACATAGTGTTTTGAGGTAGATGAGAGCTGATCGGAACATTCTAAAGTGTCTCACCATTCATCAGGAAGTGGAACCACAACTTATTCATAAAATTATACCACAACAAGGTGCTGGTTTGTAGGGCTGTTGTCATACTCATAAATAATAATACCCTGCCTCCTGGACCTGTAGCATTATAAAATGCAGAATTGAACTGCCTAAAATATTCTACCTGTCATGGTTTGACTCATCCCCTGTCTGCATGTCAGCCACTCCCATTCTCCATTCCCTCTCTGTCATTGTCACACACCTGTTTCCACCCCCTCTTCAGCCCTTCAGTGCCATGCCCATTCCACACCTGTGAACACTCCTGCAATTACCCTGCTCCAAGACTGGACTCATTCCACAAACACACTGTCAGATCATACTTCCTTGTCCCCTGTGTTGTACCTGAGTTCCTGGTTCTCTGTTTTTACAATTCTGAAAGGCTGCATTTTTGGACTTTACTGCTTCGAAAGGTTTGCATGTTTGAACTTTCGGTTTTGTGCTTTGAAGAACCTTTGCATTTTTGGCATTTTCTGCATGCTGCTACTACTCGTTTGTTTTGTTTGTAGCTTGACGACATTCTGCTTTAATAAATCATTTAATTTGAACATTCCTGGTCTTGTCCTGCATTTGGGTCCTACCCTTTGACTCACTGAAACTACCAGGTCAGAAATGCCTGTCATTTGTTTTCCTTGTTAAATTAACCATGTACTCTAGCACTATAGAGGAAAGGTTGTGAAATCACGTTAATTCTGTATTATGATATCTTTGGTGCGGCTGGCACTACAGAAAAGCTCATGGGGTCACTCAAATCGTTAGCGTTCATCCTCCGGCAAGCATGACGCGGACAGCAAATTTCATGCCAATCTGACTCTACCCATTCGATCTGGAGAAATCGTGTGTACAAGTCTGGATATTGGAATAAGGTTGACACTAGAGAAAAGGCCATGGGGGCACCAAAATTAATACAATTATCCTCCGGTAACTGCAGGAGCACGAAGGTTCAAGATATGTTGTTTGTGACTATCACCAAAGTCCTGTCCTAAAGGACCAAAAAATCCTAATGATTGAGAAACAGGACTAAGCGTGCGCGCGGCTGCGTGCGCGTTAGATCCATGTGGAGGCTGTCTAACATAAGTAAAAGCAATATTATTTTTAATTATTGGATTAAATGACATTAAAGGAACACTGATTTTTACGTTCTGGCACAGACGGGGGTGGAGAATAAAACGGAAATCCACGTTCTTGGCATAGATAAGGCCTAACATCCCTATTTTGGGGGAAAAAAGGTGATTTAGTGTAGAGGTAAACTAAGTATGTTTAAGAGACTTTCTAGAGGTGGTTGGGCTGGACCAGTTGTGAAATACTTCAGTTATTATATCAGTATCATGACAGTACCACGGGTCTGTCTCATGTCAGCATCATGGTCTGTCTCATGTGTCAGTATCATGCCAATATGTCAGTATCATGGTTAGCAGTGTCGTCAGTATCATGACCGTATCATGGTTAGTATCATGTCAGTATCATGGTTGGTATCATGTCAGTCAGTATCATGGTCTGTCTCATGTCAGTATTATGACAGTATCATGGTCTGTCTCATGTCAGTATTATGTCAGTATCATGGTTAGTATCATGTCAGTCAATATCATGGTCTGTCTCAGTATCATGGTTATCATATCAGGGTCATGTACAGTATGTCAGTAACAATAAATGTGCAACTACACACAACTCAGAAACCAGAGTTAATACAAAGGTCTAGGATGAAATAAAGAAAATGTACAATTACAGTGCCCCCATACATCCACCCCCCCCCCCCCCACGCCTCCGTTGTGAAACACCAAATTATAGCTACCTATCATCTACATCTAGACATTTTCATCTATTGCAGTGACACTTTTTTATTTATTTTTTATACCAAGTATTGACCATATCTGAGCGCCCACAGCCAAGGATGCAGTCTGAGGGAATGCACTACCTCTACTACCTCTACTTTGTTTTGTGTGTAACGGGTCAAACACCATGCTCCAGTATAACATTCTGTGAAACCTTTCTGTAACTAGAGAGTAGTAAGGATATCTCAGAAAAACAGTGAAATATAGTCATTTTGAGCTAGCCCTTTCTCATTTCACGTACAAGTTAGAATCATTTTCTGCACCCCTAGAGTGTTCCACATACTGTTTTGAGCTCTAGACATATAGAAGGCATACCCCATGGGAATAGCTGGTGTATCATCAATTATTTATTGGATTATGTGTGGTGAATACACACTTAAAAACCATGGTTTGGAAGTGACAGATAAACAGAAGTCATGTTCAGGATGATACTGTACATTTCCTTGATATAGCTAGAGTGTGGAAGAGTTGTGGATTTCACTTTGGTGGGTTAATAATCCATTAATCATCTGCAACTTGCTTCACAATGTTACTTTCAACCCAGCATTGAGTTCAAACAGATGATTATTATCCACTTGAGATTTAATAACTAGCAATTATCTGTGCTGATTTACTCAGATGATTGCATAAGCCATGGTCTAACCCAAACTGTCATTCCAGGAGTAATTGCAGTTTGTCAACTAGTAGTTTCCAAGTGACATGAGGTATTTTATGTGGCCTAGAAAATTCGACGCTCTATTGTATTGACTCTAAACAATAGGCAGGTATCTAGAGCATTGATTTAACTCTTACAAACAGATAAACACTGAGGAATGACTGATATTCAAGAAAATGCATTAAAAAAGGTCAGGCAAAGTGCATTCTCTGCCACAAATGGGCAGATACAGCTATGCTTTGCTGGCACTTTGCAAAACCAACATGCATAGGAAGAAAGTCTATATTAATATTACATCACAATGTAGCCGCACTACCCTTCTATCCAGAGAGGACAGACCCTCGGACCCCTCTCGAGCAAGGGTTCCCAAACCTTTCAGGCCGTGACCCTCCAAAATAATCATATTACAGACTAGTTCCAGACTAGGGAGGGTCCATTTGGTTCCCAACTATCAATCGTTTAGCTTGGAGTTGGGACCCACTGGAACCACATCAAGGACCACTGAAGGTCCCCAGATGCAACTGAGAACCACTGTAGTAGCCTACTACTTTTCAATCACAACTAATAACTAGATAAAGTGCCAATCGGCACAGGTCTCCACCAGGATTCTTCCTCAGCCTAGTGGGAATATGCGTGCACAGTTTCATCGCAATCGGACGCTGCGTTGAGGAGTTGTGGCGATTTGTAAAAAGCGGGCTACTCCTGAAAACTGTAGGAGGCAATCGTGGCCAATCAGGATGAAATATGAGAAATCAAACAAACCTGTCTTGATCACATGACTATGGAGATCATGTGTACCGATTTGCGTGAAATTTGGATAAAATGTGAAGGAGTAATAATAGAAAATGTGTTTTACATATGTCGGCCTCCTGGTGGCGCTATAAAGAGCAGATGTGAAAAATTCCAGGCAAAGGTTTTTCCTTGGCCTCTAGGGAGTTGGCATACAAAGTTATCCACAGATCCGTGCAGTTAGAGGTAAAAACACTTTTCGGCCAGTTATAGCGCCACCTTGAGGCTGAGTTGAAATTGTTCATGTGGCATTTCGTCCTCGGCCTAGTGGGAATGTGGGTGCACAATTTCACGGAAATCACGCGATGTGTTCATGATTTGCAGCATTTTGTTTGAAACTGAGCACTCCTGTGAATTTTGGAAGCCAATCTTAACCAATCAGGATGAAGTCTGAGAAATCTGAAAGACCGGTTTGGTTGAATGGCTCTAGAGAGACTGTGTACCAATTTGCGTGATGTTTGGACAAAATCTGTAGGTGTACTGTGCAAAAACTTGTTTTGCACAAAGCGGCCTCCTGGTGGCGCTATAACAGGCCGTTCTGGAAATTTTGGGGCAGAGGTTCATGGTTGGCATCCAGGGAGTGTGTGTGCAAAAGTTGGCATCGACCGGGTTAACGGTGGCCGAGATTAGCTGCTCACGGACGGACACACGGACACACGGACGGACACGCGGACGGACGGAGTGCAAAACATACTCTCCCCCATGCCTTCGGCTGGTGGAGACAACAAGAGATTAGTTTAGAAAATTATTTTCTTAAGAGAGACAGCATGAGACAAAAGACATACTGTATAATGTACAATGTCCTTGTAAAATGGGAAGACAATAATCTTTTTATCATGTCAAATGGAAAATGTAGTTTTGCATCAGCAACATCTGCACAGCGATAGCTTTCTGAGATTTCTGACAATTAAACCACAAATCAGTTGACAAGACTTCTCCAGCCAAGAAAAATAAAGAAGGAACTGCATGGAATATATAACATCGTACCTGAAACTGGATCAAGTGCTGTCATCAGTATTATAAGTATATATTTGTCTGATCAGCAACAACTGTGGTGGCAAAGAAAGGGAACTTGGAAAGACACTACTTCACTTACTGACGAACCACAAATCATTTCACAGGAATGCAGACCTTAGAAAAAGGAACTGAAAAGTGCTTTCATCAGTATTTTAAACTATTTGCTGCTCAGTTGATGTTTTTCTCATTGAGTATGTTTACACATATGTAAAAGCTGTCTGGTGATAGACTCTATACCAGACAGAGCAGGGGTTCTCAATCTGGGGGTCGTGACTTGCGACCCCTCGGGGGGTCACCAAATTATTTTGGGGGGTCCCCAAATTACATATAAAAAAATCGCATCCGTGTGATGTGAGGGGCGCTAATATATTAAAGTCTAACTCACGTTGCTATGATTAGGTGATGTAATGGTGATGCAAAACAAACATTAAATTCTCTTTAGACTCTTAAGACTGGACTCTTTCCACTCTCCCACTGTCAGAACATACTTCATTGTCCCCTGTGTTGTACCTGAGTTCCTGGTTCTCTGTTTTTGCAATTCTGAAAGACTGCATTTTTGGACTTTACTGCTTCGAAAGGTTTGCATGTTTGAACTTTCGGTTTTGTGCTTTGAAGAACCTTTGCATTTTTGGCATTTTCTGCATGCTGCTACTACTCGTTTGTTTTGTTTGTAGCTTGACGGCATTCTGCTTTAATGAATCAATTTAATTTGAACATTCCTGGTCTTGTCCTGCATTTGGGTCCTATACCCTTTGACTGACCGTGACACTACGTATCTCACCAGAAAATAGCCAAGCATAGTTCATGCCTGAAAAGGTTACCTATACTTCTGTTTTTCCAAAATCATATGCCCAAGTCACACTGATGGGCAAGTAAAAATATCTAGGCACACCTGTCTGTAGACATTGATAAAATAGCTGATCTACAAGCTCACAATGCATCATGACACATTGTGCAGATCCTTGATTCACTTTAATGAAAGGCATTGGCAAGAAAGAATGCCCATAATGGCATTCCCAAAATAGGGACACCAACCAGGTCATAGCATTTGCCTCTAATATAGTTATATAATTTACAGAACATTAGTGAGTTATTTACATTGTATAGTTATAACTTTTTGTATAGTTGCAATAATGTGTGATTGTCACAAAATCCCAAAGCACACAGGGACTTGTCTCATGCACAGCACACCACTGTGACTGTGACTTTCCTTTCTCCCCACCCTAACCAGTTTTGCATTTTAACATGCACACCTAATATAAACAATTCTAAAGATATATAGCCTACATACTGTAGGAACACTTCAGTCCGTAAAACATACTCTATACAGGTTGTTAATATTTTAGAATTGATATAGCGCTTCAGTGTGTGATGGCCACACAGAGTTGGTAAAACATGGTGGATACGTGTCTTTTTTGGTTTAATTTAGTTTATATTTATTTTCAGCACTACTACATTCTACATGCATAAAGAACTACCAGTTAAATTACACACTGTTTATTTCAAGTTTGGTGATAAAGTTACAGACTGGAGTGCACATCCATGATCCATATATTTATATTTTGTCAAATGCCAAGTTGTTTTATCAGTAGTTATTTAATGTTTGTTTTGAGTATCTGTTCAAATGAGTACTGGAGTTTAAATGGCTGGTCACAGAAAGAAGGGCCAGCTGCTTCAGATTGGCTTTTAAGGAGCTGGGTAATTGGACTGCACCATGTCCCCTTTGCATTGGGGATGGGTAGGGATCGGGGGGGCAGTAATAAACATGGTCATGAATACTTTCTGCTTCCAGTCACTAGTTTAAAGTCTCATTTCTAATGTCATAATATTCTTTTTGGAAAATTATGGTCCCATTTATTAAAAAAATTACCATAAAGTCGCGTATGTTCTGAGGGGCGTGGCTACCGTTACAGTCTATGATCGGGATTCCCCACCCACTCGAGTCAAAATAAAAACCAACTGTCTGGGCCAGCCAATGGCCAGCTGGGCCAAAACGGATCTAGAAAGATGGCGATTTACAATTCAAGGACTGACAGGCTTCATTTTACGTTCATGTTAGACCCGGGGAACGCTTTGTCCATATTTTTTACAGTCTATGGTAGGGATTTATGTTTGAATTTAGATTTTGAAGAAATGCATTTTGATATTTCAGTTTCATTGTATTTTCTTTTGTTAATATGATTTAGTGATGTGTTGTAGTGGATTATGTTGTATTAATTGTCTCCACCAGGCCGAAGGCATGGGGGGAGAGTATGTTTTGCACTCCGTCCGTCCGTCCGTCCGTCCGTCCGTCCGTCCGTGTGTCCGTCCGTGTGTGTGTCCGTGATCAGCTAATCTCCGGCACCGTTAACCCGGTCGATGCCAAATTTTGCACACACACTCCCTGGATGCCAACGATGAACCTCTGCCCCAAGATTTCCAGAACGGCCTGTTATAGCGCCACCAGGATGCCGCTTTGTGCAAAACACGTTTTTGCACAGTACACCTACAGATTTTGTCCAAACATCGCGCAAATTGGTACACAGTCTCTCTAGTTCACATCTGGCTTTTAGAGCGCCACCAGGAGGCCGACTTTTGTAAAACACATTTTTGGATATTACTCCTCCGGATTTTGTCCAAAAATCCCGCAAATCGTTACACAGTATCTCCATAGTCATGTGCTCAAGACGTTTCATATTCCATCCTAATTGGCTAACATTGGCTTTCAGATTTTGCAGGATTGGCCTGTTTTGAACAAAAAGCCTCAAATCATGAACGCAGCGTGCAATTTGACGTGAAATCTTTCACGCACTTTCCTACTAGGCTGAGGAACATTGGCCTGTTATAGCGCCACCAACAGGTGGATTGTGCATGCGTGCGATCAACACGGATCTGCACCATTTCCCATATTCCATCCTGATTGGCAAAGATTGGAACAAACTAACAAAAAACATGTTTATATTACTCCTAAACATTCCTATCCTCCTGGTGGAGACCTGTGCCCAGAAGGGCACTTTTTCTAGTTTGTAGTGTGTTTAAATGTTATTATTTGTCTTCCCCTGTGTGTCAATGGTGGTTTGATCACCCACTAATACCACTACAGTAGGCCTATTATGTTCCCCTCATGTCTCATTTTTCGGTTCGGTTTGTCTTTATTATTTAAGGCCTAGAATTAATGTTTGATATTGTCATGTTTTCATTGGGGAAATAAAATAGAAAATACCTTTTTAAGGTGTGTCCCTGACACAGTGTCAAAACAGTTAGTAATTTCATGTCACATTTACCCAGCATTGACATTGCACTACAGTATATCTTATCCAGTGTGTACACTTTATGGATATAAAGCAACATCTGCTCTAGGGGTTATTTTCCCTATTTGCTTTGCATAGAAAACAGTTTTCTTTAGTCAACACTTTTTGTCACTTTACAACGATACAGCATTTCTGTTACCTGCAACTGACACTAACTCTTTATACGTGTACAATTTAAAGTCATCCTGTTCATCAGCACTGGCTTAGTTGGAAACACTTGCTCAGATATAGGTGAAAGGAATAACCACCATAACTGTGCACTGAATCCTGTGGAAGGACGCACCGTTCATAGAGTTTCTGTCAGTATATCACTGTTTCTATGCTGCTGAAATATGTCCAAGAAGTCAATCTTATTTTATTTAACTGTACACAATTAAGACATAATAATATAAGATACCTTGAACCTTAAAAGATAGCAAAGTTGTTTGTTATTGCCAGTGATCACACAGAACATATTCTGTGAGATCAGAAAACAATTGTCATTCTTTACATGGAAATAATCTTGACAAATACCATATAAAAGTGTAAATATTAAAACAATATGGTGATGAAAGATGAGATAATATACGCGTCACTTTTAGTAGTTTAACATGGGTTTTCTTGCAGCCAACTCGTGAAAGATGTCAGTCTCCGTGAGTGAGACTGTATTGGTGCAAGTGGGATCCAAATTATCCACATTGAATGCACATTGTTGAGCTGTTTGTACTCTTCTTCTTTATTGCAATCACTACTGCGATCACCCCAATGACCAGTAACGCAGGCAAGACATTATGCCGTTGTGTTGCTACATTTACAGAGCAGACGTGTACAAATAAACGTTGAGATTTCAACTATAAATTGCTCACCCAAGGTACCATGGATGTTAGAATTTTCCTGTGTTGGCTATCAGCACCACAAAAAATCATCCAAGCGCTCAGTTTTTTCACCATAGACTTTTAACTACGCAGTTAGGAGGTGTTTTGCACTTTGATACACTAATAATAGACGAAAAATTGCCAGGGCGGTCGGATTAAAAGTATAATATAAATATAATTAAAAAAGTATATATAAATATAAAGTGCTCATCTATATTTGAAATCTGAACATTTATGTATGCTCTGTAAATGTAGCAGCACCAAAAAACAGGCTGAAGTTGAACCATGACTCTCATGATTATGACAGTCATGTTTCAGGGCTACTTCATCATAGTCATCATCAGTCTCCAGGTATTCAAGGCCTCCCAAGACGACGCAGAAGTATACGTCATGGTATAATTTATCGTCAGCCCAGTGAGGTTCAGCCCTGCATGAGTTTCAGACCTGTTCAATCACTCGACCCCTCAGTTCCTCTGGGATGAGTATAGACCTATAGACTTGTCCTTCGAATTGTGAATAAGGATGTCTTCTCCCGAGGATCCTCGACGGTGCCACGGCACACTGTGGGACTTCTCTTGGGGTATCTCACATTCCAGCAAGACTCCCCCACCCTCTGAAACTGGGCAAACGACTAACTACAGAGTGAGGGAGAGTAACATGCATAAAAAACCCAGTGTGGTTTTCAGACACCAGTGATGTTGTCCTGATTTACCATCAAAAGTTGTTTGATCACTCATCACTTTGCCATTAACGGATCATGTCTGTGTCTTAGTAGCCTCGGAAAGTCTGGGTCCGAGTCCACTTCAATTCGGCATAGAGTAGCGCAAACGTTGATCACTCTCTGCTGATTTCGGATTGTCTGCATCTTTGTTAAATTGACACACACACACACACACACACACACACACACACACACACACACACACACACTACTCTATCTCTCTGTCGCTCTAATTAATCAGTCTCATGTCACGCAGCTGTGTCTAGATTCTCCCGGCGGATCCGGCCGGGAGCTGCCTATGCCATAGAAAGCATAGGTGGACCCCAGGCTAGTGTCTTAGTGGTTGTATAAAGTTACCAACTGGTGTCTCCCATCTCTTGTTCTTGTGATCTGACTGGCACGGAAGCACCACTATGTCCTCCTGCGAGGCAAACATTACTGGAATATCAACACTCAGACAGGTATATGGTTTGGAAACTGAGGCAATTTTCGTCCTTCATTGCAAGACAGTAAAAATGATGGCTCTCCATTAGCACTTGGCTGGTGACACGGAGCAACGGACCTCCATCTCCTACCTCCAAGACCCCCTGTAGATTCTCCACAAGAGGTTCCAGTGACACACTGCTATCCAGGAAGATATAGGATGGGAAGGGCTCATGGTACCAGCGCATTGTGACTCCATCCAGACCTATGGAACTGCTGTTTCACAGCAGCTCAACCCATCCGTCCTGCATCACTCCCTCCTCTCCTGCATCACTCCCTCCTCTCCTGTATATGCCAGAGTCGGAGTACTTAAGTTGCTTGATCTGGAACCTGAGTAGCTGCAGGTCGGCAGTGATGCTGATGTGAGCCGGTGGAAATAAATATATGCGTTTGGTTTATTATTATTTGTGTGCTTTTGCTGTGTTATACTCTTGCATGTTTGTTTGAAATGTTTTCTTTAAGTTGCTATGAGTTTAATTGGAGTGAGATTATTGTCCAGTGATTTTGCTTTATAGTTTTGCTTGTTTTGTGAATTGCATGATTTGTATAACTTGTTTTTCCACTGACTGACATTGAACCCTGGCTGATGCCAAACTAATGACCTGCACCTGGGTTGGGTGTGGCCCAACAATCAGGAGCCCTATATAAGACAGCAGAAGAAGTTGGAGAAGGAGAGAGGAAGGAGAAGGCTGTGTTGGGAGAAGGAGGAAAAAGGGCAGCTCCCACAGGCTGTGCTCAGGACGGGGCTGGGACACCCCAGGCCGGGGGTCAGTGGTAGCCATGATTGCCGACTGTAGATGGGCTATAAGTGCCACGAGAGCCATGCCTTCGACAACTGTAAGAGCCACGACCACGGCCCCAGCTGGTGTGTGCCTGGCCTTGCCTGTGAGGACGGGGCTGCCCATAGACCGGTCGAGAGGAGCAGAGACGAGACGACACAGAGCAGTAGAGAGGAGCGGGATGTGACAAAGAGTAATAGACTGACGGAGAGCAGGGGAGCTGGTTGTCGGGAAGGCGGTGGCACTACACGCACTTTAGAGTGAGAAGCTCTGGATGGAGGATCCGTTGTGAGGAGCCAGTTCGACCAGAGGGGAGGCGGCGCTGCGGCAGAGAAGTTGCGATACTGCAAGCCAAAGACAGATGGGCCCAGGTGAAATCCTGGGACGCCTTGACTACAAGAGATGTAGAAGAGTAAACCCCTTCCCGGATTACCTGCACAACCTCCCCTTGCTGTATTGCACATTGCTCATTTGCACATTGCTTCCAGACATTTTATTGTGATTGATTGTTTCGTTTTGTTTTGTTGTTTTTGGTCCAGATTTTAGTTTAGTTTAGTTATATAGGATTGGTTAGGGTTTTAGGTTTAGGGCGTTTTAAGTTTAATTGTGTTTTTCTACTGGCCATTTTAGAGTGCCCGTGTATAGGGAAATAAAGTTGATTTTGTAACTCCCCAAAACCCTGTCCTGTATCAGTCTTTTAACAGTTTTCCTTTAATTTATAATGCTCTTTTTAACTGGTTTTTAACTCGAACCTGGGTGTCCTTTTATTGTTTTAAGAGTTCCCTTTTACTCTGTTTTTAAACCAAAGGGTGGCGTAGGTCGGCTACACTTTTAACAGTCACACAGTACAACGCACTCGCACTTTAATTAGTGCACTTTAAATTATACTACTGTGTTTCTAAATGCCTTATTGATTTAACCGGCTCCCGTCACAAATTGGCGTAGCGCGGCAGGACCAGACAAAGAGCAAAAAGGAAAACTGTAAAGACTGAATTATATATAGTTTTGTTTTTGGTTGTTTTGGGTTTTGTTATTTTTATTTAATTATGATGATGATGCCTGTATATCCGGGTGCCCCTTTGGCTGCCTAAATTTAAGGGACCAGATGGTGATATGAAGTATTCAGAATGGAAGGAACAAATGCAAGGGTTGCTGGAGACCTAACTGATGGAAAGAGAAAAAAGTAGCCATTTTGTTAGTACCCTTGTGTGGTGGGTGCTAGCAGGTGAGCTATAGTGGATTGGGAGGACTGGAGTCAGGGTTGCAGGGACTGCCAACCATTCAGTATGGGGGGATGTGAGCCGGTGGAAATAAATATATGCGTTTGGTTTATTATTATTTGTGTGCTTTTGCTGTGTTATACTCTTGCATGTTTGTTTGAAATGTTTTCTTTAAGTTGCTATGAGTTTAATTGGAGTGAGATTATTGTCCAGTGATTTTGCTTTATAGTTTTGCTTGTTTTGTGAATTGCATGATTTGTATAACTTGTTTTTCCACTGACTGACATTGAACCCTGGCTGATGCCAAACTAATGACCTGCACCTGGGTTGGGTGTGGCCCAACAATCAGGAGCCCTATATAAGACAGCAGAAGAAGTTGGAGAAGGAGAGAGGAAGGAGAAGGCTGTGTTGGGAGAAGGAGGAAAAAGGGCAGCTCCCACAGGCTGTGCTCAGGACGGGGCTGGGACACCCCAGGCCGGGGGTCAGTGGTAGCCATGATTGCCGACTGTAGATGGGCTATAAGTGCCACGAGAGCCATGCCTTCGACAACTGTAAGAGCCACGACCACGGCCCCAGCTGGTGTGTGCCTGGCCTTGCCTGTGAGGACGGGGCTGCCCATAGACCGGTCGAGAGGAGCAGAGACGAGACGACACAGAGCAGTAGAGAGGAGCGGGATGTGACAAAGAGTAATAGACTGACGGAGAGCAGGGGAGCTGGTTGTCGGGAAGGCGGTGGCACTACACGCACTTTAGAGTGAGAAGCTCTGGATGGAGGATCCGTTGTGAGGAGCCAGTTCGACCAGAGGGGAGGCGGCGCTGCGGCAGAGAAGTTGCGATACTGCAAGCCAAAGACAGATGGGCCCAGGTGAAATCCTGGGACGCCTTGACTACAAGAGATGTAGAAGAGTAAACCCCTTCCCGGATTACCTGCACAACCTCCCCTTGCTGTATTGCACATTGCTCATTTGCACATTGCTTCCAGACATTTTATTGTGATTGATTGTTTCGTTTTGTTTTGTTGTTTTTGGTCCAGATTTTAGTTTAGTTTAGTTATATAGGATTGGTTAGGGTTTTAGGTTTAGGGCGTTTTAAGTTTAATTGTGTTTTTCTACTGGCCATTTTAGAGTGCCCGTGTATAGGGAAATAAAGTTGATTTTGTAACTCCCCAAAACCCTGTCCTGTATCAGTCTTTTAACAGTTTTCCTTTAATTTATAATGCTCTTTTTAACTGGTTTTTAACTCGAACCTGGGTGTCCTTTTATTGTTTTAAGAGTTCCCTTTTACTCTGTTTTTAAACCAAAGGGTGGCGTAGGTCGGCTACACTTTTAACAGTCACACAGTACAACGCACTCGCACTTTAATTAGTGCACTTTAAATTATACTACTGTGTTTCTAAATGCCTTATTGATTTAACCGGCTCCCGTCACACTGACACGACCCTGGAGGTCGGCGGGGGGTGAGGGTGACGTTAGACCTGCTGAGAAGTTACCCAGTATCTGTTCCCCGTCTGGAGCAGATCTGTAGATGACAATGTTGTCCATTCCAAAGCAATACCCCATTTCAATCATACCTCCCTGGAATAGAGGCTCTGGGAGAAGGAAGCACAGAAATCCTATTTCCCTGATGGAAGCCGACACTGCCGACAGTATTGTGTCTGTTTGGCCATGTGTCCATCACACACTGAAGCATGTTGTGAAATACTGTATGCTCATTTTGAGGAATCTGACCTGTGTTATCATGTTGGTGCCGCCTCCAAATTGTGTACTGTAATGTAAACCTATACTTCTAAATGTACATGCTATAAACATGCCTAAAGAATACGCACGCACGCACCCACCCACGCTCTTACCCAGTTAAAGCAACAGCGTAGTCAAGTTCAAACTGCCTACCCTTCCCGTTTGGTCTGGACACTTTTTAATCAAGAATCAAAACACACCTTTTCTCCATAGCCTTTCAACCATTTTTTTATAGCATCTGCTTTTATTATCTCCTGTTGTTGTTGTTATCGTTTATCAGCCTCATTTTATGCTGTTACTCTCACATTTTAATGTTGGTTGTTTATTGTACGTGACATTATTATGCTTTTTTATTCTCATGTCGTACAGCACCTCAGTCAACTATTAGGTGTTTTTTAGAAAAGACATGAGTGGTACATACAGATACAGTACTAACTAACTAATAATGAAACCATCTATACCATCAATACTTAGAACACCGTAATGCTTGATCTTTATGACTCTCAAACAATCCATCTATGCTAATAGAGCTGGCAGTAATGCACGTTGTTGACAGGAGAGCGACCTGACTGGTTTTTAGTCATCACTTTTTGTCACATTACAACCATACCGCACTTGTCACCTGCACCTGAGGTGATCTCCAGCCTGATTTATACTTTGTCATACAATAGTGTTGCACACTGAAAACAGCAGATTTACAAACTCTCAACGTGTCGCATGCACAACGCGACAAGAGCTTGTAGATCAGCTATTCTCCTTGTACGCCACCATCGTAGGGCAGAGCATAAGTCGGGCCTAACTTTCTAAGTATGTGCAAAATGTAAAGTTATCCTGTTTGTCAACACAGGTTTGGAACCACTTGCCCCAGATATTTGGTGAAAGGAATAACCTCGGCCAACTGTTCATGCACTGAATCCTGTTCATATGGAACTAAAGTTAACATTGAAACATAGTTTGTTATTGATTTGATTTGATTTGATTTGATTTATTTTAGGGATGCACCGAAAGGGAAATTCTTGGCCAAAACCGAATACCGAATATAGGAAACAGTTGGAAAAACCGAATATCCAAATATGATTAATATTATACATCTTTTTTCCTACCATTGCTGTCATGGCCGTACCTTAAAGCTACCTGATTTATGGCAAAATAAATGGTTATGGCAAAACTTAACTTAAATAATAATCACTATTATGGGTCCATAAAACATTTAATCAGCCCTTTTGAATGCATTAATTGCATACACTATTTGGTGATATATTTTCTGCCTATTCGGGCCGAAACCGAAAATGCATTTTTAGCCATTTTCTGCCGAACATTTTCTGCGGCCGAATATTCGGTGTATCACTAGTTAAAATAGTATGTTTATACAGAGTAAGTAAAGAATAAATAATCTCTCAATCACCTGGTAATGACTGTGACACAGTCCTGTATCTGAAAGGTCAGAAGTGCAGTCCTTGCAACCACAATGTTTCCAGCCAGACAGGTCTAGTCCAGAATGCCACTTGGGCACTATATACTTTGTTGTACAACAAATAGCGAAAATAGTTGACCTACAAGCTTGTAGATGTTTGGAAAATGTGAAAGATTTAGAAAGCTTTTGCCTATAATGCCATGTTGAAAGTGGTTATCACTTAACATACCTACACCCGCACAGTATATGAAGTGTGAAGTGTGAATATCGCTGTTTTAGTATCCCCACTTAACCCATTAAGACCTGAGTTTGATTCTACAAATGTTATGTTATGGTTATGGCAAAACTTAACTTAACACAGAATATTCGGCGCATCACTAATTTCTTTATATATACACAAATTATATACGTTGATTATGTTGATTATGTATTTTGAAAAGTTACAGACAGCACCAAAACACATTCTATATGAGATCATTTTTAAACATTTGACATTATATACTGTACATGTATGGAGGGGACTAAAATAAAATCTTGACAAACTGTCAGTGAGAAAATGTTCATTAAGATCCTACAATGGTGAAAATTGAGGAATGATGAGTTCATGCAGTAGTATTTTATAGTAGTATGAAGTATTTTCTAATTTTGTATCAATCCAACATGGAATTTCTCACTCACGAAAGATGTCAGTCTCCAGGAGTTAGCCTGTCAGTGCAACTTGGATCCGAATTCATTTCTGTGTCCTTATCTACGTTTAATGTACCCTGCTGCTTCTGAGAGGCTTTTGCCCTCTTCCTCATATATGCAATCGCTGCTGCGATGGCCCCGATGACCAGCAACGCTGCCACGGCCGCCCCCAAAGCATATGTAGTTGTGTTGGAGGTTGAAGATGGTGTCGAATCAGATTTTGGTTCTGATTCAACAGTCAGAATAGTCTCCTGCTTGGAAAGGCATTTGTCCATTTGAGACCAACTGTCCTCATCATCGTAGTCGTCTTCATCATTCTCATCCTCCTCATTATCATACTCATCATTCTCCAGGTATTCAAGGTCTACCAAGACAACGCAGAAGTACTCCCCAGTGTCATTCATCGTCAGCCCAGTGATGTTGAGGAAGGAGCCCTGCTCAGAGAGAATCACTCGACTCCTTAGTTCCTCTGGGATGAGTATAGACTTGTCCTTTGAATTGTGAATAAGGATGTCTTCCTCTGAGGATCCTCGACGGTGCCACTGCACACTGTGGGACTTTTCTTGGGGTACCTCACATTCCAGCAAGACTTCCCCACCCTCTGAAACTGATTTTGATTTTGGTTTCACCCTGGGGCAAACAACTACAGAGTATTCAACTATGAGAGAGGGAGAGTAACATGAATAATACCCAGTGTGCTTGTCAGACACCATAGCAATTACCAGTGAATACATTCCTGATTTGTCCTCAAAAGTTATTTCATCACTCTTCACATTTCCATTAACAGATGCCGGTGACTTAGTGGTTGTATTAAAGTTACCTACTGGTGTCTCCCATATCTGGTTTGTTTTATCTGACTGGCACGCTAGCACCACTCTGTCCTCTTGCGAGGCAAAAATGGCTGGAATATCATCACTCTGAGACAGGTCCATGGCTTGGAAACTGAGGCAATTATCATCCTTCATTACAAGACAGGAAAAATGATGGCTCTCTTTTAGCACTTGGCTGGTGACACGAAGCAATGCACCTCCATCTCCTACCTCCATGGCCCCCTGTAGATTCTCCACAAGAGGTTCCAGTGACACACTGCTATCCAGGAAGAGGGTTGCCTTATAGGATGGGGAGGGCTCATGGTACCAGCGTATAGTGACTCCATCCAGACCTATGGAACTGCTGTTGCACAGCAGCTCGGCCCCTCCGTCCTGCATCACGGCGATCTCCTCAGCCTCGACCTCAACGCTGCACACAGAGAGACGTTGGTGGTGCTGTTTGACCAACGTTGCATTCTGCCAACACTCCCTCCTGTATATGCCAGAGTCGGAGTACTTAAGTTGGTTGATCTGGAGCCCAAGTAGCTGCAGGTCGGCAGTGATGCTGACACGTCCCTGGAGGTCGGCGGGGGGTGAGGGTGACGTTAGACCTGCTGAGGAGTTACCCAGTATCTGGTCCCCGTCTGGAGCAGATCTGTAGATGACAATGTAGTCCACTCCAAAGCAATACCCCATTTCAATCATACCTCCCTCTGGCCGGAATACAGGCTCTGGCTCTTCACTGCAGACCGTGTTGAGGAGAAGGAAGAACAGAAATCCTGTTACCCTGATGGAAGCCATGCAGTATTGTGTCTCTCTGGCCATGTGCCTGTCACAACTGAGGCGTGTGGTAAAAGTGTACTCATTTTGAGGAATCTGATCTGTGTTGTCGTGTGGGTGCCGCCTCCAAATTGCAACTTAAGATACCTCCTCTCCCAGACACCTAGCACAGACCTACATAAACATACCGTCAGACTTCAACTGACACATTGACAACTGTGCGTGCATACAAGTGATTTATTAACTTTTACACTTGTCAGTCCGTGAACAGTGGCAGGAGAGGGTGGAAAGTCATCAAAGTCATTAAAATAATCAGTTGCATTAATTTTGTTTTGATAGATCTGAAGGCGGCAGCCCCAAACAAAAGCTGCAGAGTGATAAAAGAATAATAAAAGCTTCTGCTTTTGGCTGTCACGTAGCGATGTTTCTGTTGGACTGGTTTGACCCAGAGATGGGTGCAGTCTACCACCATGCCAAGAGTCTTTGAGGACTGTTAGAAGGTGTGTATATATGCATGTGTTTGCATGTGCGCGACTGTAGTGTGCAATCGCGTGTATACAGGCATGAATGCAGGTCTGGCAATGCATGCAATGTATGTTCTGTGCAAGATTTCGCTCTTATCTGATGTGAAATCTTAGCACAACTAAATCTGAAAGTGTGATCTAATCTGTCGAATCTGTTGCCACTTGTAAAGGTTGTTTGTTGTGTTATAGCAAAAGGAAACTGTATCCTCTTCTTAAACAATGAATGGATTCTGGGACCAAGAAATGAGTAAACAACTTTAACCTCTGTGACTCTGTTTTGGGCATTTCTTAAATGTTCTGAATTTTCGTACAAATGTTTCAAGAATCTTGTTTGCAGGAGTGGCCCGTTTTGAACAAAATGCAGCAAATCATGAACACAGTGACCGATTGCAGTGAAACTATGCAGTATGCACGCACATTCCCACTAGGCTCAGAAAGTAATGCCACTTTACATTTTTCAAATCAGCCCCATGGTGGCGCTATAACAGGCCAAGTCGTGTCTTTTCCTTTAATTGCACCGATCTGCGTAAAAGCTTATATATGCACACTCCCTAGAGGCCATGGCAAAACCTGCATTTTTCAAATCTGCCTTTTATAGCGCCACCAGGAGGTCATGTGAAACACATTTTTTATATTAGTCCTTTTATCCAAATATCATGCAAATCGGTACCCATGGTCTTTATAGTCATGTGATCAAAGCGGATCTGTCTGGCTTTCAGACATGACGTCATGTGGCAGCCAAGCCAAGTCTATGGACTTTTAATGTTTGACCCCCAAAAATATGTCAGCCAATTCTATTGAGCCTGCCCCCGACGAGCCCATAGACGTTTCTGAAAGTATTTATTTAACTCACTGACCGCCATCTAGTGGTGGCTTAGTGTGGCACAGGCCGCCATACATGATATCTCAATGAGCGAGGCTCTTAAATTGAAAGCCGTTTTGGCTCTGTTATGGAGAAAATATACTATTTCCATTGTAGGTGAAGCTGTAAGAATGAAGTTTATTGTGAAATCTAACAGCATGAAAAACAAACACATTCTCTTCTCTGTCCTATTGTCCCCCAAGCCCCAGAGGGCATCAACCCTGAATGAGTTCCCCTTGTCCTTCTCTCCTGACTCCAAACCAGTGTTGTTTTTGGCAGCAAATTTAGATTTTAGTTAGTCATAGTCTCTTGAATAGTTTTCATTTAGTTTTAGTCACATTTTAGTCACCCGGAATGTCTTAGTGTTAGTCTAGGTTTAGTCGACTAAATATCATAGATCACTAAATATACAGTTGATTTAGTCGACTAAAATGTATTTTGGCGGGTCTTGATGCCATTGTAATGCCTGTTTTTACACATGCTGAAAATAGCCGATCTGCCGATCTACAAGCTCACAACGCGTCGCAGCACGACACGTTGTGAGCTTGTAGATTGGCTATTTTCAGCAAGTGTAAAATGACTTATACTGTATCTCCTGTCCACTAGTCCCTCCCTAACATTCCCTCAACCATGATTGCATGGTTGAAGGATAAATAACACGTAATGTTGACTGGGATTGTAGCTGTAGCAAGGACACGGACTGTCTGTTACACATACAACAAAGAAAGTACACCCCACATGTACTTGGGTACATAATGTGGTACATGTACATGTAACATGTAAAGTTCCTGCAGTGCAATCACTGCACACTACAGTAACAGTATGCATGCATTTTGAGCCATGCCGCTCTGCTAGGGTGACCAGATGTCCCCCTTTGTGTGGGACAGTCCCTCATTGCCAGGACTTTTCAGGCGTCCCACAAATTGAGACCATGTCCCACATTGTGACTGGCAGGCCTCACAGGTGTGAACGAGTGGTGCGGCGGAGAAAGGGGGAGAGCGGTCGATTGGGCCGGAATAGTCAGACTGAGTAGGAGTGAATTTTTTTCAGACTTCCTAGTGTTAATGCCAGAGGTGGGGACTTGGACTCGAGACTCGAGACTCGACTTGGACTCGAGTCCCGATTTTGATGACTTTAGACTTGCTTGCATGATTGCATGGTTGAAGGATAAATAACACGTAATGTTGACTGGGATTGTAGCTGTAGCAAGGACACGGACTGTCTGTTACACATACAACAAAGAAAAAAATAACACTTCAGTTATGTTGTCTGCTATTTGAAATCCCCTTATATTGTCACTGTTTCTCTTTCTCCCCTTCTCCCTCCCTCTCCCTCTCTATCTCTCTCTCCAAACACGCACACATGTGCACGCACGCACACACGCACCGCCTCTCTCTCTCTCTTCACTCTTTGCATCATGACCTGAGAACCTGTCATGTTACTAAGATGTAATGGCAGAAAACAAGCATCTGAAGAATTGTCTCTCCGAAATCATCGAGTAGAAGAGAGGGAGAGACAAAGAGAGTTCTATGTGTCATTTATGAAGCATTTATTGTTCCGTTATGATTTCCTCGATCCACTTTTCTTTTGTTTTCGTATCGGCCCAAGACGAGTTTCAACAGAGAGTCGACGGGACCTACGAGGGTCTACAAGGAGTCACAGACATAGTGTCATCCACTATGTCCTTATCTTTGGCAGAACTAAAGAAGAACACCTCCGTGCCATGTTACAGCGCTCCAGAGAGAGAGGAGTCAAGCTCAACCCAGAGAAAAGCACTCTCTGATTAGATACAAAGACCGATATTGATCTCACAGGGGAAATTCAGTTGTCATGGCAATACCAGAGTTATGAAATACAGAACAAATACAAAAAAGAAGCTAAAAAAGTGAATAAGATGATAATAATGATGATAATAATAATAAAGAGTAAACCGATATTAACGCACAAGCATTGGGTATAAATTCCAGAACATTTTGTACAGTACTCTTGCTTGAACATCTATTCTACATGATGAATTCCATTAAGTCAATACAGGAGTTCATAACATAACTGTGAATCATGAGCTATTACCTTAACCACTGTGCTGTTCATGCTTGTAGATCTTCTATTTTAGCTAATTTGCTATAGCCTACGACGTAATTCTCTTTTTCAACATAATAAATGAAAATTCCTTTGTGTCCCATCATTTTGTTTACAGGCATATCATCTATAATGAACAGAACCCTGCCTCCCACTCACCACCACCACACTGAATTCTGTTGAGACTTTCTGAGCAGTGTTGCCAAATTTCGCAAGATAAACAAGCGGCCACCCAAAAGGAGCATGATCACGCACACACACACACACACACACACACACACACACACACACACACACACACACACACACACACACACACACACACACACACACACACACACACACAGTGCCACTGGCCACTGCTACAGAGCTGACAATGAGGTTATATCTTCCCTTCTTCTCTGGAGTCCTGCCTCAAAGCAGACCAAAGGTAGAAAACTTCATTCCCTGATGTCATCGCTAGGGGCATCAGTAAGCAGGAACTGGGGATGGCAATGAAGGACCGGAAAGTCTGGCGTGGCATTGTGAAATCCATGATCTCGACTGCAGTCGAAAAATGATGATGATGACATGTACACAGCAGTAGAATAATACTCACATTTTGTACTTAAGTAAAAGTAGGTTACCACTACCAATACCACAATGTAGAATTATTCATTACTGTAAAAGTACAAAATTATTCACATTAAAACATACTTTATAGTACAGTCATGTCCGGGTAGCTCAGTTTGTAGAGCTCTCGAGTCTCGCCTTTGGACCACAAGTTCATGGGTTTGATCCCGGGAACCGCCGAATCAGCATAGCACGCCTTGGGTGCAGCAAGTCAAGCGGAAAGTGCTGGGAGCTGATGGTACTGTAGGTGTGGCACTCCACCTCTGCAATCCATCTCCCAGGGGTCTAGCACATTGTAATGGGGACAGACTCCAGCATGTTACCGGCTATTACAGACAATAAGTCACTCCCAAGTCCCGACCTACTTATAGTAGTCATTGTCCTATTTCACAAGTTTCCAATGCTTTGAAAATAGTAAATCTACAAGCTCACGAGTTGTGAGCTTGGAGATTGGCTAGCCAAAGTTTAAATAAGGCTGAAGTGGTTAATGTATAGTATAATGTATAGTATTTACGTCCATGTGACGCCCATTAATATGCATTGTCCTGTCCAAATAAAGTAAAGTATGTATGCTTTGAAGTTTGAAATCTAAATCTATACAAAGTAACTATAGTTTTTTAATTGTTGTATTTGCCTCTGATATGTAAGTGCCCAAAGTCACTTACAATAAGCCGACTTGGCAACGTTGTTTGTGAGCAGTGCTGATGGAACAGCTTGCTGAGCTGGTGATCAAGCATAGTGATTAAGAGCCAACTGTGAGAAACTCAGTATGTTCAGACAGATTCAGTCTTGTACTCATTACAGTGATCAGGGTCCCATATGGTGGAGGTCTGGATGCACACCAACTTCTGTCTATTATTATGATTTATATATGTGCAGTATAATTTCCAAAAACTGTCTCTGCCACCACTTGCCAAGAATTAGCCTATACGAACTAGCTCTAGTCCATAGCTCTAATGCCTTCATTAGAGCTATGTTACTCTTCTCTTCCTGTGCTCGCATGAAATGCAGACCAGCGTCTCCTCTGTTGCGAAAATATAAAGAACGTTTTACCTACTCACCAATACAAAGGCGGCTTGTGTGAGAAAGCCTTTCCTTAGTGGACGCACTCTGAGCCGACGCGGCTTTTTCCCGCGTGGGTGGAGCTTCATTTCCATCCACTATAGCTGTCTAAAAACCAGGAAGAGATGCCTACCACCGTGCCACGAGCAGATTTTGGCATCTCCGTGAGGCTACAGTGTGGATACACTGACAGTGAGAGACATGGAGGAGTCGCATGAGTGACGTCACTTTGGCAGCGATGCAGCTTGCCTTCAGCGCTTCCCTATGGCACTTCCGCTTGACTTCCTGCCTTCATTGGAGACACGTCGCTCCAATGAACTGCAGCGGCTAGTGAGGCATCTATTTTTTAAATATCTATGGCCTTAATGCAACGGGCCAACAGCAGCAAATGGCATTAGGGGTTAGGGCTATTGACCAGAGCTGCTATGAACGTTTAGAACAAACACACAACAAAAGACAGGAATGAGAGCAGTAGACGTCTAAAAGCTAATTAAAGTACACCCCACATGTACTTGGGTACATAATGTGGTACATGTACATGTAACATGTAAAGTTCCTGCAGTGCAATCACTGCACACTACAGTAACAGTATGCATGCATTTTGAGCCATGCCGCTCTGCTAGGGTGACCAGATGTCCCCCTTTGTGTGGGACAGTCCCTCATTGCCAGGACTTTTCAGGCGTCCCACAAATTGAGACCATGTCCCACATTGTGACTGGCAGGCCTCACAGGTGTGAACGAGTGGTGCGGGGGAGAAAGGGGGAGAGCGGTCGATTGGGCCGGAATAGTCAGACTGAGTAGGAGTGAATTTTTTTCAGACTTCCTAGTGTTAATGCCAGAGGTGGGGACTTGGACTCGAGACTCGACTTGGACTCGAGTCCCGATTTTGATGACTTTAGACTTGCTTGATCAAATCAAAAATAGACTTGGACTTGCTTGGGACTTGAATGCCAAAGACTTGAGACTTGACTTGACTTGAACGCCAAGGACTTGAGACTTGACTTGACTTGAGCCCTCTTGACTTGAACATTTTCAAGTCACTTAATACCTTACAGCAGTGGTCCTCAACAGGCGGACCGCGGTCCACGACCGGACTGCGGCACACGACCGGACTGCGGCACACCTCTCTGCGCACCCTGGAGAGAAGGCCTGGGCCGTGGCTCAGTGGTCCAGGCACCTTGGCTGGTAATCCAGTCTGGCAGTGTGCCGCGGGTTCGACTCCCGATCCCGACAGGAAATGGGGAGAGAGATGGGGGAGTGACCCCCCATCTCTCTCCCCATTTCCTGTCAGCCTATACTGTCTATCCCTCCATAAAGAATATAAAATAAAGGCGAAAGCCACAACAAAACATTAAAAAAAACAGAAGAAAGAGAAGAAAAAAACTCACCGCAACCGCGAGTTGAATTCTCCGTTGTATTCGATCAATGCCCAGAAACGCAATGTCATGATGACAATGTTGCGCTGACTGGCTCACATTCACACATTCAGTTGAATGAAACAAAATTGGATTTTTGGAGGTGTGAATAAGTTTTCATTATGTTTTTGAGACCACCGCTACCGTAGTTAAGTTTGAAGAAAAAAAGGACGAAAAAAGGCGCAACAGTTTTCTCAGTGCTGGAGGTGTGAATAATGAATATTTTGTCAAAGTGAAAGGGCTATACAAACCCGGTTTGTATACCTTGGTAATTGGTTGTTTCTAGGTGAGGGGCGCAGCAATTTTATTTTCGTGCGCATGAGACTGGACCATGGTCTCGTTCAAAAAATATTTGTGGACCTTCAGCATTTCTAGTTGAGGACCCCTGCCTTACAGCAAGCCCAAATAATATTAAAATGTTTAAAAAGTGTAACGTTCTGGAGAAAAAAATTGCTTGTTTTTGTCTTGTTTCTTTTTTGGTCGGTTTGCTTATTTCTCTCACGATACATGGCAACGCTGACAAACTCACAGTCCCATTACGGTAACACAACAACAACGAGACAGGAGGACAGCACATAAATCGCCTTGTAATTCGTATTGATTCCCAGACATTAAAGTATCAGTATCAGTTCAAAACAGGACACATCTTTTAATTTCTGTTAATTTAAACTGGTAACCTTAATCATGTAGTAGCGTGTACTAGCGTCGCCTGTGTTCCACGTGTTGCACATAAACACAAACACATACCGGCTTCACTCCTGCCGTCGTTGCTGTTTTGGAACAGTGAATTAGAGCATCAGTTTAATGTTGTTAATTGTATTAGAGTCTTCCTTATTTTTGTGCACAGTTTAAGTTTCTTATTATTTAAGTTTATCTGATTATCTTTTGTATGACATGTAAAATGGTTTGGTAATGGTATATAATGTAACATTCCTCTTCTACCCTGGATTTGAACACGGTTTCAGTGCAAGTAATGACATTTTACCATTGTAATAATAATAGCCTGCTTGCTCAGGGGAAACATTGAATTTGTGTCAGAGCCTGTGTCTCGGTGAGACATGACCTTTGACATGATCTAAATGGCTCAATAGAAGAGCAGAGAGACAAACTACAACCACCCCATTGTACAGAGTGGTGCGTTAAACCCTGTCCTCACGGAGGAAATTGAAAAGTACAGTATCTGCATTTTGTTGGTGGACTCCAGAACCCTTGTTTAATAATAAATGCAAATTGTGGAAAATGCTCATGATTTATGTAAATCTTTACATATCATTAATTAGTATTATGTCTTGGTGGGACTTGTTTGGGACTCGAAACAAAAAGTAAGGACTTGGTTGGGACTTGAAACAAAATGCTTAGGACTTGGTTGGGACTCGAAACAAAAAGTCCAGGACTTGGACTTGGGACTTGCCTGTGTTGACTTGGACTTGACTCGGGACTTGAGAGCAAAGACTTGAGACTCGACTTGGACTTGCAACATAGGGACTTTGTCCCACCTCTGGTTAATGCCTTAATAGTTAGTCCCCTAATAGTTGGCTCTCTTTCCTGCAAGATGTGTTATTATTATGTCTGTTAAAATAACATGAGAAATATCCCCTAGGCCTAGGCTATGGTACCAAGTCGGCCATAAAAGGGCATCGAGGGCTTTCCTGTTGTTCTGTAGCTGCTGTCTATGAGGTCTATAGTGGCTCAGTGCAGGGTGACAGGTTTGAACTGCATGGCCAAATTGTGTCTCTTTATAGACGGAGCTTGAAACAGAACCTGTATTCTCAGTTGAGATTCTGGTTGGTTTACATTACTGGTCAGGTCAGTGGTCAGGCTGCATTCAGGTGTTAAAATACCAACATAAATCAGAAGTCCATGAGCCAGAGCTCCAAATGTGGGCTATGATTACCTAATCTGGGTTCCCAAGAGTTTTCGAGACGAGATTACCAAATGAGTAGGAAAAGCCATAGAAGACATTTAATTTTTTTTGACATCAGGCCTAAATGGGTTAATATAGATTAAACTGTTTCAAGTAAAGTACCGTATGATGACCCTTCCACAGGAGTTTTTTGATATTTACATGTTATTTTCATCTAGGTGAATTGGATGACACATTTTAAGACATTGTTATCACCATGAAACTTCCCCAGTTTTCTGAAATTGTACATTTAAATATGCAAATTAGGCATTATATAGGAAAACATGCCAGATTTTGCATAACTTTCCAGAATCAAAATCTGAAAAATGTGATATAGCCAAAGGCAACCTTCTTATTTAATGTTGTTTACATGTTAGAATCAAAGGTTTTAAGTAATAAGTCGCTAACCCCGTCCCGTCCCCCCTGTCCAACACAAGTGTTACTTCTGCTTCTCAAATGAACACTTTGGATCTAGTCACCCTACGCTCTGCAGTACACATCACCGCCTCTGTATGGTGCTGTTGTGCACATCACCAGCTAAGGCTGGTCTACAGTATGTCTCGAAAAAGAGATGAGTTTCATAACACAACGTCACATCCGTTGACCGCAGCTGAAGGTAGATGTTCAATTTGTAGTGTTGTGCGTTGAAATGTTGTTGTTGTTTTTTTTGCATGAATTCTAGACATGTTTACAGTCTCAGAGGAGTAGCGTGACGGTGTTGCAGAAGTGTGTTGGATTTAAGTATGAGGGCTGTCTCACTCTGCTAAATGATGTTAGCTGCTCACTGGCATTCATTGCCTGTGGTGGACTGTAAAATCAAGTACAAGTAGGCTACTTGATAGCCCTCCAAGCAGAACCCAATGGTACTGAAGTTTCTGACATTTTGTTCGACCCGTAAAACTCATAAAAATTTCAGAAAAGCTTTACGTAGGGTCCCGAGAGGGGCTAGCTACTTGAGTACTGTGTAGCCTTTTCGTTTTATTTAATTTTTTGGTACTAATAGTAGGCTAATTGTAATTTTCGAATATTTTTGCCCACTGAATTCACTACATTTCTTCTTATGAATTAAAAACTTGAGCCCTATTTGCTATTTCAAATATAGTGAAAATAGATCTACAAGCTCACAACATGTTGTGCTGCATTGTTTAATATGCCTATATATGATTTTGGGGGGAAATAGAAACATTTTAATAGAGCAATGCATTGATATTTTTTGTAATCTAAACATAGGCCACTTTTTTTTCTTCTTCTTTCTCTAAAAATGTAGACCTACTTTGTAACATGCACTTTTGAATACTGTACAGTATTTTAAAAAGCATGTACAAATTTGACTGAGCAACTTTCACTTGTAGTTGAGTAGGCTAATATTTAACCAGGAGTATGAGGGGTCAAACCGAGGAGTGCCAGACCAATCTCCCCAGGGACTTTCTTTCCTGTGGCAGATTCGTCTGGTTTGCAGGCTATAGTACTGTTCATTGCAATGACTTGTTCCTTTTGTCCCCCTCCTCAGCCCATGTGCCGAATTTCTATCAAATATCATGAAAGGAGCATTTAAGGTGCCTGTTTTCTTACTACCGGTAGTTTGTAAATGACATATGTTGATTGTCATTTTCACCAATCTGAGCGTTTTGCATCAATGTTGCGACTGGTTGCCAAGTCCCTGTGCCTCCAGTGCCAGGGTGTCAGAGCTCTAATAAACATCAGGTCATGTGCGACACTGAGCTCAGCAGAGAATCGGCACACAGTGGAGGCTCTCTACGAGCTTTCTGTGGACATTCAGAAGATCCGTCAGCTCAAGGGCTGGGTCCTG
This sequence comes from Protomyctophum parallelum, assembly GCF_964188405.1. Taxonomy (NCBI): domain Eukaryota; kingdom Metazoa; phylum Chordata; class Actinopteri; order Myctophiformes; family Myctophidae; genus Protomyctophum; species Protomyctophum parallelum. The sequence goes on along the minus strand of NC_139700.1, from coordinate 27,436,523 downwards.
CGTCGGGACCCGGCCTATGTGACTGAGGCGGCCAGCCTGCTGAAGGACATGGGAGCGTCGGGGCCTGTTGTCGCCCGTGTCCTGGAGCTCCACCCTGAGGCGGTCCTCTGCAGCCCAGAGCAGATGCAGGCGCAGAGGGAGCTGTGGACCTCGGTGTGCCCGAACCAGAGAGAACTGGTGGGTATCATTGAGAAATTCCCCGCTTCTTTCTTCACGTCGTCCAGCCACCACGAGAACCAGCGGAACAACATAGCATACTTCCAGAGCTTGCACCTCAACAAGCGAATCGTCGCCAAGCTCATGGCCAGCGCCCCCCAGAGCTTCAGCCGACCGGTAGGGCAGAACGAGGAGATGGTCCTCACGCTCCAGCGGGCCTACCTGGAGCTCGGGGGAGAGGAGACCAACATGAAGATCTGGCTTCAGAAGCTGCTGACTCAGAACCCCTTCGTTCTCCTCAAACCCCCTGATGCGTTGAGACATAATTTGCTGTTCCTCAGGGACAAGGGCTTCACCACCGCAGAGCTCCTACGTCTCCTCTCTAAACTTAGGGGCTTCGTCACCGAGCTGAACCCGGACAGTATGCGCCGAACCCTGGCTTATTCCCAGCACACCATGGGCTGCTCTGAGCCACAGCTCCGGGACATTGTCATCGAATGCCCAGCGCTGTTGTACTACTCCGAAGCCATCCTGGCCGAACGCTTCGAGGGGCTCCGCAGGGCCGGCATCAGCATGTCTCAGATCACGGAGACCCCCACCGTTTTGGAACTGACCATACAGATAGTGAGCTACCGGATCCAGAGACTGAGAGAGGGTGGATACGATGTAAAGACAGGCAGCCTGGAGGCACTCAATGGCACTAAAAAGGACTTTGAGAAGAGCTATGGAAGACTACAGCTACGAAGAGAGAGGCCGCTTTTTAACCCCGTGGCCCCTTTAAAATGCGATGATTGATAAGCAAGACAGTAAAATCTTTAATATTAATTTAACTCAGAGATTATAAAAAGTTTAATTAAGGATTTTACTGTATACTATGGACTGAGGCAAATTAATTAAATGTCATCAGCAGATGAAACTAGAGTCTATGTGCCTGATGGTGTTTATATACTGTATGGATGGAAAACTAATTTATACAACTTTTATAGACATTTCTGTTGCTTGATAGATGCAGTTAATCATTATCATGTGCGGTATGTTCAAATGTCAGACAATTGGAATGCCAGATTAAGTACTTTCAACTGTGTCCCTATTTAATTTTTTTTCGCACATCTACAATTCTACACATACATTGTCCCACGACATTGACGACAATATATAAAATAGGGTAGTAAGTGGTTAAGTTAAGGCCCAGGCTAAATGCTTTATTTATGCTAGTTTATGCACAGGCTAGCATACAGTAATCGCCTAATATAGAAAATCAACGCAGTATAATTAACTGTTTGATGCTGAACATGTTGACACATCTATCAATACATAGGATAAAGCTAGATTTTTCAAACCTTTTCATCTTCCATCTGCTGCAGTATCTCATTCTCACGCACCACTCTTGGCAGCACAGATCTATTCCCTTGAGGGTTCTATCAGTGTTTCACATTGTACTGTTGCATTTCAGATGGAAATGCTCTTTATTTGACTGCAGCTGACATTTCATTTCCATTTCAAATGACTTTACATGCAAACATAATGAAATTGAATAATGAGTTGAAAGACGGGAGGGAAATTATTTGATTTGATAAAATATATTTTATGTATTCATTTATTTCTGTTCTCTATGCAGCTAACAGCAAGCAAGAATACTCTAATATTTTAGAAGGTATTGTCAGACTGCAACGTGCAAACATTAATGTTTTATTAACTGATTATTAAGAATTGGTCTAGACTCTAGAAATTAATATAGTTTATGAACAACCATTCTCTCATTGTCTAGGAGTTTTTGTTTCTTATAAGTGAAGTGCTTATTAGAAACATTACAATACTAAGTATTTTAAATCCTTTGCAATGAGAACAGCTGACGTTCAGTTTAATTTTGGAAATTTTCCATTGATTTGCCATCACCATGCGTTTCAAATTATCTTTGAGTCTCATGCACTACATATGAATGCTTTTGGGGTTAGTTCACTCTGTTTATTCAGCATAAAGCCTAATATTATTAGCGAGCGTTGTCTAAACCAAGCCAGGGCTTTGTATAGACTACTAGAGCATCCTGAATTTAGGTTTGAATACCCCTCTTAATGTTTTACGTCTGCAGGAAATCTTGAGAGCATTTTGAGTGAGCAGCACAGCTAATGATTGCATGAGTCATGTAATCATGACTATATCTCAAGGTCCCTTCGCTCTGATAATGTGAATGATGCTGGGGCCGGGGGGGGGGGGTGTGTGTGTGTGTGTGTGTGTGTGTGTGTGTGTGTGTGTGTGTGTGTGTGTGAACTGTACACGCAGTGGTGGAGAAATCCCTCTGTGTGGAAGTATCCTGGTCAGATATTACTAAACTACAAGTGAAAGTTGCTCAGTCAAATTTGTGCTTGAGTACTGCAGTGCTTTCTTTAAAACCCATTTAGACCTGAGGCCGATTCTACAAAAGGCCTTCTAAATCCTGACAGTTTTCTGAAAAACCCATGTTTCTATGTCAGTCTTTCTCAAACATTTTCATGTCAAGGACCCCCAAGATTATATGTAATTGGCCGCCGACCCCCATCTGAAAATATGTAGTTCCAGGGACCAAATATTTGAGCTAAAAACGTTCGCTCTGAAAGAATATATATTCAAAGATTTGCGTCACATTTTCAAGAACTTTCAAAAATAGCAGATATACAAGCACTGAGTGCCGCACTATGAGCTTGTAGATCTGCTATTTTTTCAATATCTAAAGCATACAATAATGCTTAAAACACCAAAAGGGGTTCCCGCCCAGAATGGGTTAAGTACATTTTTGTTTTAATATCAGTGCATTGCTGTATGAATGTCATTTCCTCACTCATTTCAAAGATTTAAAAATGGTGAAAATAACAGATGTACTACTCACAATGTTTTGCATTGCGAACATGTAGATCTCCTATTTTCTATATTTGAATAGTGATAATCATAAGTAAGTGATATTTTGTAATGTATGTTTCCCCTTCCTAGAAATGTTAGTGGTGCCAAAAGTTAAATATTTGTTCCTAAATTTGAGGGAGAGTATACAATAATTACAAATACAGTAAAGTACAGCAAAGGTCCTCAGTAATAATCATGAAAAAATGGCACGCTTTTCTTTCTACTCAGTCTGTGTCTCATAGGAGGGCTGTGGGCAGTTCAGAAACCGTCTTCCAGTGACATCATCATTAGGCAGATTTTTTTTTAAACAAGATATTTTTACAAAAATATTTAGATTTTCATCATCGTGAGAACGATGGCTTCCATTTTCGCATTGCAACTTTTCAGGACTAGAAAGCCTGCAATTTCTATTAGCTTGTATTCCCCATTGATGATGTCACTGGAAGACAGTTTCTAAACTGCCCACAGCCCTCCTATGAGACACAGACTGAGTAGAAAGAAATTGCGCCATTTTTTCATGATTATTAGTGAGGACCTATTATATGAAGATAGGTTGAAAAGTGGTGAAGTGGTCCTTTAAGTACAGTATTTGAGTAGAATACTGGAGAACTCGCCGGTTTACCAACTCGTGGAGAGAAACAAGTTTCAATGTCTTCATCAGTATAGTATGTCAAACCCACAGATGTTATAGTTAATTTCCAAAGTGCTCAAATTATTTTGTGCAATTAAATGGTCAGCTAGATAATGATAAAAAGGTGAGTATGTGACCAATGTTAGTAGTAGTACCAATGATTTTTCAGGATATTGTTTACTAATGAATTACATTATTTTGGTACTTTGGTGTTTAAACATTAGCCTTCCTACTTCATCTAGTGTAAACTAAACGACTATTCTCTCTCTCTCTCTCTCTCTCTCTCTCTCTCTCTCTCTCTCTCTCTCTCTCAATTCAATGCAATTTAAATAAAGGTGAAGTAAAACTAAAATGCACTAAACCGCGGCGAGTCAGAAAACCGGTGAGTTCTCCGGTTTCCCTTGAGTAAATGTACTTGGCTACTGTCCACCTCTGGAAACGTTTGATTCCTCATCTGTTGTAATGTGTGCACCATACTCAGCATGGGTTCCGTAGTCATGACAACGACCACTCTGTAGATCAGGTGTTCCCAAACTGGTGCGTGCAGCCGTGCACCCCTTGTGGTGCGTGGTCGCCTTCTAGGGGGTGCGCAACATGAAAAGGCTAATGGTGGTGCTATGTTTTTATTTGAAATATATTAACATATGCCAATATATGGCAAGTATTTGCAGAATATAGCATATGCTGCAATATATGCCATATTCAGGTTCATATATGTGCTGCTTATATGTGGATACATTTATATTTCCATGTGGGGTGCGTCAGCTAGGTCAGGAAGTAGTAGGGTGTGCATGGCCAAAAAGGTTTGGGAACCGCTGCTGTAGATAATGGTCGAAAGTGCATTTAATACTAACTTTCCACTCTCTTCTAGACTGACTTTGATTTCCTAACCATTTGTGATGTGGCCTGGGCCTCCTACGGAACTGTACAAGCAGTGGTGGAAATTATCCAAGTACCTTTATAAGTAGCTGGCTACTTTATCAATTTTAGATACTTTTACTTAGCATACAGTAGCTTTACTCCACTACATCCACTTCATCTCAAAGAATTTATTGTATGTTTTACTCCACCACAATTACCTGACAGCTTTATAGTTACTAGTTTCTTTATAGAGTTATATTATTTTCATTAACCACTTAAGCCCTATTTTATACCTTGGCTATTTGAAATGAGCTGATCTACAAGCTCACAACAATGCGATGCGTTGTGAGCTTGTAGATCTGCTATTTTCAAGTCAGTTCAAGGTTTGCCACATTTTTTAATATTTGAGTTTACTTTGGTACAGTACTTTAAGTATATTTTGATGCCAATACTTTTGTACCTTTTGTACCTTTTTAATACAGGATTTATAGCAGATTATTTTCATATTGTGTTACAGTATGCATATAGTCCTTTAGAAAATAACTTGGAACAATGGACAATGGTTCTCTTTTGAAAACTTTGATTTTTTTGTAGTAATTTATATATATATATATATATATATATATATATAGGTACACACACACACACACACACACACACACACACATTCTCTTTTGGGGGTCCCTTACCTGCCACAAAACATTTTCAGATGGTGGTCCGCAGCCAAATACATATCATTTTGGGAGTCCTTAACATGAAAATGTTTGAGAACTACTGGTTTAGAAGGCATTTGTAGAATTGGCCTCATGGTCTTAATGGGTTAAGCTCTTTGTGAATACTCAAGTTTGAGTGTTCCTTCTGGGGGGAATAAAAAGCCAAGGCAGAGAGACGTGCAAGACAAGACCTTTTATCAAGGTAAATTATTACAGAAACAATTCTTCCCCACAGGACTCTTTGCTGGTGTAAATGCAAATACAGCTCTGCTTCTCTAGCCATAACTCCAAACATCCACTGTCCTAGTGTCCTTTCAATCTCCTCTCCTCCTGCATTCTGTTGAATTACACAGACAAGCTGACAGGGTTAATAAGGATGCATATAAATTGTCCATCCCTGTTTCAGACATGGCGTTGATTATTATTAGCCAGGGGGTTACACATTACCTTTATGGACCATAAATCACAGGGAATATTCAATAATTCAAGTTATGATCCCCAATGTAGACAGAACTATTGCAGTGGTAAATGTTCCTGCTTGTCAGAAGTCAGATTGGCAGTACATGTATATTTTCAAAGAGCTACTTGTAGATGTAAAACATACATAAGGTGTTATTAAACATAAACCCATGACATATGACACCTGCACTGTATTGCTACGCATTTCATGTAGCCTACATTTTTCTGCTTTACATGTTTTGACCTATAAGACCGGTATACGTCGAAACATGTTGGATTAATAAAGTATCTTCCCTTTTTTATCGACAGTATGTCATTCATTTGAAAAGTCAACTGACAAAACCTAGTCCAAATCTACAGTTTGGCTTTCAGTTATTAGCAGTATGTTGCAGTCTTGGAGTGTGTCTCCACCTACTGGCCTTTTGTGGTATAGTGTACAAAGACTATTTGAACTGAAGTAATGAAATACAACAATTTGTGATAAAATGCTTTAATGTATTCAACAATGCAGTAACAATGTAATGCTTTTTCTGATAATACGGAAAATATGTTCTTCATGTATGCACACTGCATACATCCCCTGAACTGTAGATAAATACTTTCTTTGTAGTCCCAATACCTGGGATTTGCAGTAAACTACTATAGTTCACCTATCCGTTTTTCAGAGACATAAGTACTGTAGGCTCAACCTGGAAAATTAACAAGTACCCTGCGAAATCCACAGCACTGAAGAACACTGACTACATGCTGACAATGATTCAATACAAATATTGGACTATTCCTGCAAACAAGAACAGCATAACAATAATAACCAGAGATGTGGATAGGTAGCAGCAGGGGGTTGGGAGGACAACACTTTTTAATACACAATTTCACTTTAAAATATACTTGGGCTTTTGTTTTTACGTTTGAGATGTTTGATTAAATATTTAGATGTTTGATATTAATTTAGACTTATATTAGGAGGGGGCGTGTGTTTGATTAAATTAATAGCATATTATACAGTTTCTAAATATTGAATCAAGAACGTACCAATACATAAGAACATAGATGTGAAAATTACTCCAGGGGTGTTTTAAAGTAAAATTCCCCTGTGAGGGGCTAATAATATGATGGGTGAGGTCCTACAGTATGTTGTAATTAAATGATCACTCCAAACCAACAATGTGTAAAATGTATACAAGGTTACAATCTTGTATACAAAGGATCCATCCAATAGTGTGGTTGTTGGGGGAACATTATATCTTATGTCAAAACGGTAGATGTGTTCCATGTTCCAAAACAGCCATTGGCATTCGTACATTCGTATAAACCGTTTGAGACAATACAGTAGCCTATGTCCAATAACTCAGTCCAGTGTCTCCCCTGCATCACAAATCTCCTTCTTGTACACTTGGAACTTGTACTTAATGCTATTCTCCTCTTGAATTTCACTTGGTACACCAGGGAATCTGAATGGGAAACAAAGAGATTCTCAGTTTCAGCAGTTGATTACACACAAATGCAAATCAAACAATGAAAATGATACCGTTTAGACCCCATCTTGTTTATATTTTTGTTTTTATTTTGATTATTCGATTATTTTTATTTTATTCTATTAAATCCTGGGCGCTACACTTCCTCTGCCAACCTGTGGAGGCAGCGGACTGACTTCATGCTTCTATGCATGAGGAGTCCAAGCTGCTTCTCCTGACAGGGGGGGAGTTTCCCCGGCAGTGTGATTGTTGTCCTACACAAACATTAAATTCCCATTGACAATGAATGGAGAATTTTACATCACAGTGTCTGAGCAAATCGGCTTGGTGTCTAATTTACGTCATGATGATGTACGATGATAAGAGCGCCCCTCACTTCCCACGGGTGTGATTTTTGAGGGGCGTGTCTTATATTTGCCATTGACAATGAAAGAAATTCAGTTGTTCATGAGATGATGTATGATGATATGATAAGGGCGCCCCTCATTTAATTTTTATAATATATTTTATTTTTTAGAACTTCCTGTTCTTATCAATCTCTGGGTTAGGAAAGCCTGCATTGATGGTACAGGGAATGAGCTGGTAGACATACCGTTCTTGCACTTTAAACACATCTCTGTCAAATTCTGGGAAAAACACATCGCAGTCGAAGTCACCCATGACGTCTGTGAGGTAAACCAAGTCACACCATGGATGCATTAGTCCTTCCTGATCGAAAGAAGAGGCGATATGCAGTTTAAGTCAGTGGATAGAGACAGAGTACACATACTGTACTGTTGCTGCAACAGTCATTGATTTAATTGATTATTTTATTTTCTAAAATACCAGATGTATCACAATGCAATGTGTTGTTGTAAGTCCATCTCTATTCTGTTTACTGAAAACTGCAAGTAATGGGAGCTTATGACAAATAATTCCGCCCATTTTACAAATGGAGGACAACATACATTAACCAAATAGCCAGCAATCACTGTGTGTGTGTGCGTGTTTGTGCGTGCGTGCCTGCGTGTTGAATTACTTTTTAAGTATTTTTTAGTACTTTGTTTGACCGATTTGGTCGCTTTGATTCTTCTCTTCCTTCCTTGTTTATTGACACCTCATTGTACTGCCTATCTGGCTAGCTAGTGGCGCTATAGCTATGACAGAGCAGATCAGAGGCAGGGACGTAGCCGCACAAGCCAACCGCACACCGGGAGGCGGTACAATAAACGGTAAACAAACAAGAAGAAATAAAGCGACCAAATCGGTCAAACAAAGATTAAAAATACTTAACGGCTTCCGCACCACAGGAGATATTCGCAGCGGTTTGTATAGGTACTTATAGTTCACGATTTCAGAAGCCCTCAAAGGAAAACAGGCCATCAAACGGCGCAGATACGATGTTAGTGAGCATATTTATGTCCGCGTTCCAAAATTCCCATACGAAAATATAGTTATGAACAGGGACCCTACAATAAAGCGACAGCAAAATTTCAATGGATGCGGCCTGCCCGCATAGACCAGACCTCTTTTCAGGAGGGGGGGGCTTTTAACTCCCGGATCACATACCGGATCTTTGTAGAGCCGATCGGTGTTATTTTCTATGTTGTCCGGGCGCGTATAAAGATGGAGTACAGTAATCATTAAAAAAAACATAAAAACGTATAGATACGCTATGCGCATACCGTGATCGAGATATAAAAAGCGTATGGATACGTTTCACGCATTTGATGTGTTAAGGATAGGGTCAGTGGTGCTACAATACAGTAGGATAAGGAGTGGTAAACACTGAACAGACAAGTTGCAGAAGGACAGGAGTTTACCTTGTACACCCGAGTCCCCCCTGCAACCCAGATGGTCTCGACCAGGTCAGAGAGGGGAGGCGATGTTGCTAGGTGCACAGCACTGTCGAAGTCCTGACACAGGAAATGGGCGTTGTCTGGAACCGTTCTAAGGAGAACACAAGAAGACTGAGTGAACACGGAACCGCTTCTCTATAAAACACATTTAATACTCCTATGACTTGATGCACTTTGTATGCTACCGGATTTAAATGCATGGGACATGTGACAGAGTATAATCTCACCTCAGAGTCGTACTCAGAACCACATGCAGAACATTTGCCATTGGGAACAACCACTCTGGATTGGAGTACCAGCATTTTCTCCCCCACACCACCACGTTCATCCTTCCTGTTGTTAATGAGTTCAAATCACATTTTAGACAAACAAGAGAGACAAGACAGACATTTTATTGATCCGTTCTAGCCTGGAAACCAAAATAATCTGCCAGAGTGAATTTCATTTGTTCTGGTGGATTATTCAGGCTAGGGAAAAATGCAGGTGCTGTAGCAGCCATCAACAGTGGTATGCATGAACTACATGAATGGTATAGGTACAGTAGAGAGATAAGAACAAAATATCATGCCTGGAATTACAGCTGACCGGAAAACAACCAGCTTTGGCAATGAGGTTGCCCACATTCCTTACAGCATTGCATTCACAAACAAGTTGGCCATTCCTGTGGGTTGGGATGCCTGACTAGTCACACAGCATTCAGCAAACACTAACTAATCAGCAATCACTGATGACCAGTCACCAGCCACAGCCTGGTAAAAGCAGTCAGCCTGCAAACTGCTGCAGATCCCACTACCTCCCTGAACACACTGCTAGAATGTCTGAAAGACATAAAAGCATGGATGGCCCTGAACTTTCTAAACTTTAATGAAACTATAACAGAGTTCATGGTGTTCAGACCCAGCACTGCCTGTGACACCTCCTCTCTGGATTTGGGCCCCTTGCAACCGTTTTTAAAACCGGTGGTCACAAAAATTGGTGTCAAATTGGAGTGTGATTTTAAGTTTGACAAACGGATCAATTCTGTTGTTAAATCTAGTTTTTATCAGTTGAGGCTTTTAGCGAAAGTCAAGTCTGCTGTAACCTTTTATGATTTTGAACGTCTTATACATGCTTTTATCTCAACCCTCCTTGACTACTGTAATGCACTTTATGTTGGTGTTACCCAAGCCTGTCTGTCACGACTACAGTTAGTCCAAAACGCGGCCGCTCGCCTCCTAACAGGGGCACGGAAGTATGACCACATCTCCCGGATTCTCGCATCCCTATACTGTCTCCCTGTGCGCTACAGGATCCCTAAATCAAAGCCTATCCCGGGGGGATAGGTCATTTTCCGTTGTAGCGCCCACTTGCTTCGCCCTCTGTATTTTAGTATTTTTCTTGTGTACATCACTTTGTTTCAACTCTGTGTTAAATGTGCTTTATAAATAAAGTGAATTGGATTGGATATAGACTAGTCACTAGACAAACAATTGCTCACATTCTGAACGAACTTTGATGCATTGATGTATGCTCAACTAAACCTAGTTGCTGTAATGCTTGCCTTTTTCACCACCTACAGTCCTACACTGATTGCTGGTTGTTGGTCATCATAACACTGTGACTGAGATCAGTCAGAGTCACGTCATGTTGTAGTTGTACCGGAGCTTTCCGACGAAAAGTTCGATGGTCGGAGACAGTATGGACTGCCCTTAAGGGAGATGCCAGCCACCCGTCGAAGAAAACTAATTTTTGCTGCTTGTATTCGCGACCTTATTCTTTCGGTCATGACCCACACTTCATGACCATAGGTGAGAGTAGGAACGAAGATTGCTTGGTAGACAGAGAGCTTTGCCTTCTGGCTCAACTCTCTTTTCGTCACAACAGTGCGGTACAGCGACTGCAATACCGCCCCTGCCGCTCCGATTCTCCAGCTGATCTCCTTCTCCGTACTCCCCTCACTCGTGAACAAGACCCAGAGATACTTGAACTCCTTCACCTGGGGTAATGCCTCATTCCCTACCCGGACTGCACAATCCACCGGTTTCCTGCTGAGAACCATGGCCTCAGATTTGGAGACGCTGATCCTCATCCCAGCTGCCGTACACTCGGCTGCGAACCGGTCCAGTGAGAGCTGAAGGTCTTGGACCGATGGTGCTATCAGGACCACATCATCTGCAAAAAGCAGTGATGCAACCCTTAGCTCACCAAGCCGAATACCCTCCCCGCCACAACTTCGCCTCGGGATCCTGTCCATGAAAATCACAAACAGGATAGGTGACAATGCACAGCCCTGGCGAAGGCCAACCCTCTATCATTCATCTCTCTCACACGTGCTGCATTCAGGCCATTTTCAATGGAAGCCAGCGTTGTGAAGCTACGAAGCAAATCTGACTTTTGTAGCTGCTGCAAAAGATACAAAGCTACAAATATGCATCTTTGTATCTTTTGCATCTGCCAGTGTGAACGCAGCAATACACACTTCCATGCCCTTTTGACTCATCTATTGACAGCTTTAACCTGGGCTGGGGATTGAGATGGAAAGAGGGCTGTTTATGGATTGGTAGTCATATTTAATGCGTATTAACTGTAATCACCATATATTTCCTCCATTTTCACACCTACCTTCTGAATGCAGTACTATACTATTAGCAATATCCAAGTAAGCACAGTATAGCGCCTCACAGGCTCACATGATGCGAAACATGTCATTAGTATACTGGAACACAATGGTTTGGTCACTTTGGTGCCATAATTCAAGGCAACTAGGCATTAAATCACTGCCTCTGTGCAGTGTGCAGTGCATGATGCAGGACATGTACAGTAATAGTAAATCATTTAGTTTGAGTCTGCAACACATGTGCAGTGCAGTTATGCATGCATGTGTAATGTGTGCAACTAGTGTTAAGTGTATTTATAGCTTATTCTGCACATGGCTTTGCTGTGTGCCACAGCAATGAATGATATACATATAAAGTCAGTTTACTTTTGCATAACTTTTATAATATTTACCTGGTCGGGAGACTGTTGTGACATTCTTCACAAAGAACTGGAACTCAGACCTTTAATATGTAACAACAATTACAATAAACAACAAACTATGGTGTATATACTTTAATTTATATAATGGCATAAATGGTCAGTTTTATTTTATTTTATATAATATGTGGGCTGTCAAACGATTACACATTTTAATCTGATTAATCACAGCTTGAAAATTAATTAATCATGATTAATCACCATTCGAACTATGTCAAAAATATGCCATGTTTTGTTGTGGGAAAGATAAGTGACGTATAGCTCTTATTCTCTTTATGTCTGTCTATGCTATGTGATTTGAGCCTTTTATGGCAATAACCGACTTGTATATGATAAAAAAAAGGGTGATTATGGCACTAAGATCACATCTCACACATACCATAATTCAAAAAAATATTAATTATTTCGCGGACCCCCTGGCTATGCCCACTTTGGGAACCACGTTTGCTTTCGTTTATGGCAGCCATTAAACACAGTCACAAGACACAGAACATGTGTTTGATGTGTGTGTATGATGCCTAAAACATAAGCCCCATCATATCCATTCATTATTAAGTGAACAGTATGATGCACACCCCAAGCAGGGGGTCTGGTAGTCGATCTTTCCCCAGAACCTTTTTTAAACGTAGATGTAATTTCCTGTGTTCTGGTGAATTGTGGTAGTTTGAGTATAGGCTACCAACTCCAGGCGAAATGACAATCCATGGAGTCTGCCAGGAGACAGTTGACACTAACATAACAGCCCTGACATATATACTATACATTCATTACAATGTCAGAAATGGTCCTATTACAATAAACAAACTAGTCTACTTTAATTACAATGTCAGAAATGTCCCTATATGTGTTGCCGATTGCAGCGTACGGTTTAAATCCTATATTTAATTAAAACATTAAATTATATTAATATAACTCTTACGGGAGATGCCAGGGCAAGTGTCCATCCTTGCCGATCCCCATGTCCCTGCAAGCTGCAGCGATGAGCCGGACGGGTTTCTTGGGGTTCTGTTTCGCTGGAGCCATTTCAACAGAATGTTTCCACATGTATCCAGTGAGGAGAAGGACCAGGACTGAGTTCACACTACATCACAACATGCTGGTTGCTTTTATAAGTTAACCCCCCCCCCCCACAGCACCCGCTTTATGCTTAATTATTATCGACAGCACGTTTCAAACCATAATCCGTGACAGTCATTTAGCGTGAAACACCACCGCTGTGTTTAAGGAGGCTGTCCTACATCGATGACGTAATATTTACTTTGTAGTGACCACTGACCATTAGGCTACTTACGTTCGTGGCGTGCCATAATGACCGGATGCCTGGAATAATTAAATGATGAGGTAGTATTGTAGTAATATTCAATTCAATTCAAAGGGCTTTATTGGCATGAGAAAACATACGTTTACATGAATTTTATGAATTTCTGTTCTGTTCTTTAGCTACATAGAAATGTCTATTTGTAGGCCTATGTCTTTAAATGTTTTGATGAATTGAACAATGTGGACCCCTGTTGTAAACAAGTGTAATGCTTAATTGCGTTGTCCACTCACAGTTGACAGTCTTTGTATTGAGTTTGTGCTTAAAATGTACTGTAAATTCTACAAACTGTTAATAAACATTTCAATCAATCAATACATTGCCAAAGCAGAAAGAACAATAACAATACAGCAATACAATCAAAACAAAAATTATGTAGGCCTACTTTGAAGGTCAGAATCTTCAATAGATCAAATTCTATGTACCAAGATCACTCGATGCAGGTATAGTGCAGGAATATACACAATGATTAGTCTTTAGGGTGGTTGTGTTCCATTATTATCCTTCTCCTATCACAGCAACTATCTTGCTGCTGTGTTTGCACATTGTTGTAGGCTACTTCGCCCAGCAGATATGGGAGTTTTTTGTCATTGGTCATGTTTTCAAAATCTCCGTGTGTGGTTGTAATCTGTGGGAAGTATGTGTCTCTGATGTCTTGGTACAATGGCCAGATGGTTAGGGTGTAGCTCGGTTTCCACTTCATTTTGTGTGCAGTGTGTGTGTAATAATGACTGTAAGTAGGCCTATGCTTCAGTCAGTTGATTCTTCATATTCATATGAGTCAAACCGCTGTGTACTTGTACAATGTACTTGTACGTGAATATACAATGTACTTGATATGTATTGTGTAGGCCTACTGCCTGAACTGTAACATACTTATAGTTAGCTCCTGGAGTGGAGACAGCTGCAGCAAGGTCAGCGTGCTGCAGGCAGCTAGATTGTGATGTCTAGTCAGTGACGTCATTAGGACATGAGGATCCAAAAGCTATTATGTTCTGTATGTATGTAATAAACTTTGTGAACGTCTTAGCGTAATACAGTCTCGTGTCATGTTATGTTCTCCCGGGCCTGTCCGTCCGTCTGTCCGCCGCCGGACCAAGGAATGATTCAACCGGGTCGTCACACACCACCTCAGCCTACACACACAAGACCGGTCTGTCAGAACCAGACGAGGGTCCAGTACTTAAGATAATACAACAGCGATCATTTGTTTATTTTTAGAATTGATTGATTGATTGATTGATTGAAATATTTATTAACTAGTTTGCAGAATTACAGTAGCCTACATTTCAAGCACAAACTCAATACAAAGACTGTTAACTGTGAGTGGACGACCCAATTAAGCATTACACTTGTTTACAACAGGGTCCACCATGTTCAATTCATCAAAACATTTAGAGACGTAATAGACACTTCTATATAGTTAAAGAACAGAACAGGAATTCATCATAAAGGAAGCAAAAAGGGAAAAGAAACAGTGAGGGGAAAAGGGGGGGGGGGATTCGGATTTTACGGGGGCCAGTTTCGAATTTCAGCCGTCCGTAGGTGCCCTTTGAGAGCGGTTTTGAAGGAGTCAAGGGATTCACATGTCTTAATGACTGTTGGTAGGGCGTTCCACATTTTGGTGGCATAGGAGCGAAAATAATTTAGTCCCTCGTTTGTGCCGAATCTGGGTTGTACATGGTTTGTTGCACTCCCTCTGGTGTTGTGGGTGTGGACTTCGTTTACATTAAGGAAGTATTTAGACAGGTACATGGGTATCTTGGTGGTGTATCGAATCTTGTGGACCAGACCCATTGCAAGATGCTGTACTCTGTCGTCGACCCTAAGCCATCCCAGCCTGTCAAAGTGGGCAGGGGCCTGACCAGTTTGTTTTGGGAGGTCTGTAGCCTTGTTTTAAGGGCTTTTGAGGTGCTGTGGTACCAAGAGTTGCATGCATAGTCAAAGAAACGAGGGCTCCTGTTAAGGTCTTCAAGGTGTTTTTGTTGACCAGTGAGGAGATCCTGTAAAGGAATCTTGTTCTTTGATTGACTTTTTTGATTACGTTGGTGGCCATTTTATCACCGGAAAGATTGGCCTCCAGGATGGAACCTAGGTAGGTTTTCGTGTGATAATATTGTCACCCACTCTAACCAAGAAGCCATCTGCCTTGCTGAGATTTCTATTTGATCCGAAGAGAATGGATTCAGTTTTTCCCAGGTGTAAGGATAGAACACAGTTCATATTTGACGCGATATGAAAAAGTAGCTTTTTTTGGGGGATGCTCGAGTCCGTAGCCTACAAATAAACTTCTCGAAATGTACAGAAACAAGGCCGTCTCTGAGGACATTTCTCAATGACCTTCGCACAAAATACGAAAGCAGCTCACCACTCCAAGAGATGAGTCAAATGTGGAGAACAAATTTCACTGCAGTAACGTGTGTGACTAATCGTACGACTTTGACTATTCCTGATAAACGATATAGGATCCAGTTTAAAGGCCTTACTGTTCCAAATATGTTATGAACCTGCTAACTGTCCTCTGTAGTGTTTATAACAAACAATCAGAATCAAAAGGATTAGGAGCATCAACAAATTGGTGGAACACATCTTTTATACTCATAGCATTTCAAGATTTATTATACAAAAATAATACATTTACAATCAAATGGAAGAGTACATATATATATACATTGAAAGTGCAATTTGGAGTATCAGTGACTCCCTTAATATTACAAGTGATCCTCACAAAATGTACAAAACGTATAAATTAAAAATGAGAATCTTTTCGACTACAAGACCAATGTGTTTTACGGGCTGTGGATGTTTCCAGGACCATTCATGGGCTGTGGGCGGCTAATTTCGGCACGGCACCTAATTTAGGCCCTACTCAGGAGTGTGAGCTTGTAGATCTGTTCAAGCTGTTACTTTAGGCTTGTTTATCTGTAAAGACAATCGGACAGATGCCGATTTATAAAAAAACAACTAGAATCGGCCGATACCGATGTGTTTGCCGATTAATCTCCCATCACTACTAGTAATTCCATTGTACTGCATCTTTAGACATGACATGAAGCAGGACCCATGTTTGTGTATGTATCAATCAAGAGACACGAGACAGTAGTAGTAGTATGACTGTAATCGGACTGAAGCCCCCGGATGTAAACATAACAACTTCCCCCAGTGCTGCTGGGGCATACCATTATACAGGGGGTGTTTCCACTCCCTGTAACAACCCACGTTGTGAATGTGCTCCAGAGAAGTAAAAATCACACCCGTGTGAAGTAACTGGTGCGTCCCCGGGGGGTCCACGGAACTTCTAGACCCACAGGAACGCGCCCAGGGGGCCGGGCCAGTTCCGGCCCCTGTGAAAAATGACAGAGTTGCCGTGTGGGGGTCCCCAGGGGGTCCCTCTACTGTACTGTCACACCCGAAATCATCATATATACTATACAGTTCATGTGTGTGTGTTAGGCTGCGCAACAGTGACACTTGGTTGTGAAAACCAACCAAACGCTATTTTCGTGCTCAGACAGACCCAGCCAGCCAGCCAGGGACAGATCCAGCCAGAGACACACAAAGCTCCGTAATGAAGTGGTTGCACCACTTAAAAAAAGGTGTAAAGGGGCTATCGTCATCACCAGAAATGACTACTGTTTATTTGTGTCCCCTGATGCTAAGACAGAAGCAGGAGAACAGACAGACTGTGGGTCAGGTTGGGACACACTGCAGGTGGTGACTGCTCTACGACAGGTTTTAGAACCATTCACTGGTGTGGGGTCTTCAATGCGTCGTTTCAGACTGGACTGTCTTCTAACTGCAGGAAAAAGAAACGAGAAAATTGATTAAATTGTTATTCATGATTTGCTACAGAACATTATGCATCATGCCATCTGTCTGTTATCCAGTGAGAAGACCAACATTACCTATTTGAGAGGATACCATTTGCATGGAAAGGTTGTCAGTAGATGCCCGTGAACCTAGGCCAGTCGCCGTAACCACTCCTCCAACATTACTTCTCCCATTGTTCACATTCATGGGTACTGTTTCCAATAGGCCTGCAGAGTACAAAAATCACACCTGTGTGAAGTGAGGGGCAGTAATATATTAACACTTTCAGCGCCTCCTGCTGGCCATTTGAAATGACCGCAGGGAGCCAGCTATAAACCCTATATAGGCGCCATTCTATTACCGTCAATACATCCCAATACAACGAGTAGAGGCGCAAAAGCTTTTTCGAGCACCAACCTACATGTCTCAGGTTTCACCACAAGCAGTAACATGGTAACCTGACGCTGCCAGATCCAAGAAGCTTGCTACACAAATTTGTTTCACAGCTT
Source organism: Protomyctophum parallelum (assembly GCF_964188405.1). Lineage (NCBI taxonomy): Eukaryota > Metazoa > Chordata > Actinopteri > Myctophiformes > Myctophidae > Protomyctophum > Protomyctophum parallelum. Next base: position 27,418,864 of record NC_139700.1, on the reverse strand, counting down.
ATTGGGATCTGGGATCGCGGAAGCAAATTCGATGACGGGGCTGTTCCTTTTTTTCAAGATACTTGGTAGATGATTGGATGGGACCGTCTGTCTATCACCGTGTGGGCGTGCAAACACAACCAATCATATTGACGTGTCTAGATAGCTTCACATCCGGTTTCGCACATATCCCGCCCTTAGCTCACGCTGATTGGTCCGGTACGGAACGGATTTTTGTCAGCTCAACTCCCTGAGAGATCCCAGATGAAGGCTGTGTTGGGGAACATGGTTACCCAATACCGCCCTCATCTGGCAGCGTCAGGTTAGTAACATGGCTGGCGTGATGCGATCAGAAATCACAGTGTTTACATCTGAACGCCGGGCGGTTTGGACTAAAACAACAACTTTGGAGTCTTTTTCGGAGAAAACAAGCAACAAAGAAACGACAATGAGTCATGTTCTCACTTAGGCCTTTGTAGGAGGAGAGCTGCTGGTAGATCTGCTTCATTCTCTCTATGTGGAGACGGCTGGCCTCAGCATGGTGCACCATGGGCTTGGGATAGTCGACCCCTATGATACACTTGGCAGCCTTCTGGACCTCCGCTGGGGCGCTCCACGGATCGTAGATGTACTTGGCTGGGAAGCCTCTCAATACGGGAATATAACGTCTATAGGTAGGTAATAAAAATAGCAGCATGAAGATAGAGCGGGAAGGCAAACAGAAATTATTAACCAAATCCAACCTGGCATCCATGATAGATTTAGGACAAAATGGGGGAATTCAACAAGCTCACAATGTTGTGAGCTTGTAGAAAGGCTAGTTTATTATTATTATAGTATTACTATAGGCCAGGGCTTAAGTGTCAAATGTGGAATAAGGGAAAATAAGTTTTCATGAAACACAATTATGTTTGACCACCTTTGACAAAGCATGCATATCAGCTTAATCAACCTCGGTGGCCTTATTTCTATTTTTATTCCTTCTAAGTACTCGATTCATTACAGCTCTCTTGACGGAACCATGGCAAACTATGCTCTCCTTTGAAATGCCTGCAGGCTAATCTGTATGTAATGCGAAGAACACACAGATAATTTGCTTGCAAAAGGGGCAGTGCACTGTGACATGCATGTGATCCGGACGAGCGCTGCCATCGTCTCTCACCGTATGTAATCTCCATTGGGGTCTGTGCGTCGTCCGAATCCCACAGGGCAGTAGCAGTGGAAGAACTGCTGGAAGAACGAACTGCAGGAGAGCCACATCCAGCTGCCAGCATTTACACTCCAGTCTGCATCTAATAACAGCTCCTCGAACACCTGGAGAAAGCAACCACACGGGGAACAGTTGTGTATGTAAATCACGACAAGCAGATGATTGAGAAGAATCACACCCTTCCTGTGCAAACCCCAGAGCATCACAGACAGATTCTCCACAGATGTCTGCTGAGAAGGCAGGTTTTTACCTTCATGCCTTCCTCCCAGCTGATCCATAGGTCTCCTCTGGTGAGGAAGCAGGCCACAGCGTGTCTCGCCAAATGATGGATCCATCCCTCCTGTCTCAGCTGGGTCATGATGGCGTCTATCCAGGGGAAGCCTGTCCGTCCCTCTGCCCACTTGGCCAGTGCTTCTGGATTCCTGTCCCAGGGGATCTGAACACAAACCGGGTTTCCTTCCATCTTGTCAAAGCGTGGGTTATTGGTGGCAGTGGTATAGAAGAACTCTCTCCATAACAGCTGCCCATACAGGGAGAGCGGTGGGGAGCTGTTTGTCTTTACCTGGGCAGAGGAAAATAACATAATTACTTTTTTAACTTTTTTGTGGAAATGGTTAACCACTTAAAACTTTGTCCTATACGACAAATAGGGGAAATAGATCTACAAGCTGATGTGTCGCACCATGCATGTTGCCCGTTTTCAGATCTGCTATTTCTGCAGTTTTTTTTAAACATTTGACTACATAATGACATGTCCAAAATAGGGATGCCAGGGTTAAATATACTTGAACCATACACTTTTAGCTGTGAATACAGTATAGATGGTATGTTTATTTGCTCTCATACCTTCTTGTACAGATCCGTGAGTTTGAAGTAAAAGAGTCGACAGGAGAGACAGCCAAAGCGCAGGTAGGGGCTGAGGCCTGTGGGGCTGGCCAGCAGGGAATTGGCATTCATACGGGGACGCTCGAAGTTGGCCACCCATGCCTGCAACAAAGCCAAATAGCTGTCATTAACACAATATAACACTGTGATGGTGAAGAGACTAATAACTTACTGTACATGTGGGTATATTAAGGAAAGCCTGAAAACAATAAATTAGTAATCATGAGAAATCAAAAGCCAGAAGTTGGACATGGTCATATTGATGACCTGTTGCATGTAAAAGACTACATAAATACAGCACACTCTTTGTTTGCTCAATAAAGAATATTTTTTAATTAATAATACAACTTTAATAAAATGTGTTTCTTTATAGAGCAAGCAAGGACAGTGTGGCGTTTTTTTGTATAATATCTCCAATTTCAGCTCAAGGAGGACAATATACTCTTCTTTTCATCTTTATGAATCAAGTGAAATGTGAGCGTTTTGTCATCCTTGACCTGATATTTGAGATGTGCACCCATTTGACATTTTTGCAATATGCTCCATGGTTTATGGGCTTAGGTCTCTTCAATATGCTCCCTGGTTTATGGGCTTAGGTCTCTTCTAAGAATTCCATTGTTGAAGTGCAACCTCCTTTCCCAATCCTGATATAAAGGTAATTTTACATGGAAGCCAAAGCTCCTGGTTGTGTTCAGAAGACAGTGAACATTTCAGGGAGAGTTGCAGTATTTCTCTGTACTATTGGTTGTTGATGTGAAATGAGAAATGAGTACAGTTTCACACCCGTGTGAAGTGAGGGGCGCTAATATATTAAATTCTAAAGTCTAGTCTCATGTTGCTATGATTAGGTGATGTAATAGTGTTGTAAAACACTGCGGACACTTGCGGAACTCGACTTCGTCTCGTTCCTGACCGCATCACTGTCGTGGCAATAATCACGTTAACCCACACCCTCTTGTGCAATATTGCTTAATTAGATCACACAATGAGGAAATGTTGCTGTTCTGTTTTGTTGTTTTTTTGTTTATTGCTTTGAAAATGTTGTATTATGTTGTACTGTATCTCGACGACACTGCAAATGAGGGAAACCTCAATGTCTCTCGAGAATAAATAAAGGTTTGAATGAAAAGCTGACTTTCTCTTGGAAAGTCAAAGGCTGGCATTTGTATTGCATGCATGCCTCACCTTCCTCTCCAGGTGTCTGTCCAGCCTTGTGAGTGCTTCTGTTTCTCCGCCTGGCCATACCGCTGTGGGCAGGCCCTCTGTCTCAAAACCTGGAAAGGAAAAAGAAATAGGGACACATTGTATAATTGCCAATACTGATGTCTCAAAAAAGTCAAATAAAGGCCAAAATCTTGCCCACAATCTTAACAAAAATTGAGAACAAAAGCAGTTGGGAACTGACCAAGCTCTTCTAGGGAGGGTACCCCAAATTTGTCATCATGGTCGTCACTGACTGGTGTGGCGCATGTCCTGATGACCTTAGCCGTGATGGTCTCTGTAGGCATTTCCACACTGTCCATACGACTGATGAGAGCCTGGAATCGTTTGTAGGTCAGAGGGGCCTGACCACCGTTTAGTTCTATGATCCTTTAGGTTGAAAAGGGCGAAAATATTGGGTTAACAGAGTCAGACATATCATACACAACATGGAACAATCAAAAAGCACGTTTAGGGGATAATATATATTTTATGCATATCAACGAATCACAAAATATTTGTTTGCTATTTTCTTTCTGATTGACCACTTTGGGACAAAGCTGATTCTGATATGGGATATTCCATAAACTCATGTGGTCACTCACTTGTCTAGATCATAGATTGTGTGTGAGATCCGCGCCATGACTTCAACCCCGGCCTTGGTGGCCAACTTCTGGATGGCGGCATCACGCTCCTTACCAAATGGCTCTGAATCGTATTCATAAGACAGACGCTTGATGCGCCATTGCTGTGGAGCAGAGAATCACACACAGGTTCAGAGATGAGCTGTTATGGAACTAGCTATTTTTGTCCTATTACCACTAGTTACCAATGTTTAGACTTTAAAGAAGGCCCACCAGCGTCTCTTTTTCTTGAGGAAAGTCAAGCTATCCCACCTGACACTTTTACCGCATTGAAAGTACATTGACCTACAGCTTGGTACGGAAACTGTACTGTTGCAGAGCGGAAATCACTGCAGAAGGTGGTGAAAACTGCATAGCGTATTATAGGCTCCTCATTACCATCGATTGAGTCCATCCACAAACGGTGCTGCCAGTCTAAGGCCCTCAGTATCATTAAGGATGCCTCCCACCCCAACAGCAGACTGTTCCACCCCTCCTATTCACAGCTCTAGGCGAAAGGGCTACAGATGCCTAAAGACCTCAAACACCAGATCCAGAAACAGCTTCTTCCCCTCAGTCATTATTCTGTTGAGTAGAAGTGTCCTTGAGAAAGACACTGACTGAACCCCTAAATTCTCTCAATGAGCTGGTTGGTGCCTTGCATATTTGCCTTCGCCGTCAGTGTGTCGATGTAAAGCAGATTGTTAAAACACTTTGGACATAGGCATTATAGAAATGCAGACCTTTTACCATGTTGTAATATTTGTATCAGAGCACTTAATTTAGCAATGATGGAAGTGACTAGTGATAGAAAGCTTCAAAGCCCTGGTCTTCATGGTAAATATTATTCTTTCCTTGTATAACATGCAGAACAAATTGCAAGTCTCATGACCCTCCCTGATAGGATTAATTGTAAATGATGCATAACTGATGTAGTATGGTTTGTAAGCCAATACTGGTTAATTCAATTTTATGTCCTCAAGTCTGCATTCAGTAGATTGCAGTGATGTTTCTGCCATTTCAGTGATTAAATATTGCCTTAGGAAGATCTTAAATTCAAAGTTTGCCGTGACTACAGTATTTTTTGCTACAGCATCTCATCTAAGCCTCAGCTGTGCTGTAAAATAAGAAAAATATATAGGCTTGGATTAAAAAAGAACAGGAAGCGAAACTGACAGTCTGACAGCAAAAATGTGTTTTCCCCCATTCCCAAGCAGGAATTGTGAGATCTGATCTGATTGACGCTTCACTATGTCATGGGAGTGCTGCGTCATTATACTGTAGCTTGTCACACATCGATAAGTGTTTACACAGAATCTCTTACCTTAAAAAGGCGAGGGAAGACATCTGTGGGCTGGCCTCTGATGACGAACAGGCGAGAATTGAGCTTGCGCAGACTGGCATCCAAATCCTCCAAACACTGCAGCAAAAACCTGGGAGTGAACAGAGAATATATTGGATATTGTTATACGTACCAGCTCAGTGGCCCTGAGTCATGTCCAGGGGGTATACTTGTACATCATGGCTGGGGGATGTACTTTTACATCCAACTGCCTCACGCTACAGAAACAATTTAAAGACTTTAAATGTCAAGTACAATTTTATTATTATCAGTTCTAATGAGGGGCGGGGGTGTTACATTATGTACCATAATATGACCATAATATGACAAATTGAAGGACATAAATGTGATTCAGGGGTGCCATGGATGAAAAGGTTGTCCACTGACTATGAAAAGGTTGTGCACTGATGTTTGAGAACCACTGTGAGAATATAGTAAGACACTTTAATGTGAATATGCTGCCCTCTACTGGCCAAGTCTCTTTTTTTCAAATTGGCCAAGATGTCAAATTACTGTGTAATAATAATAACTAGAATTTCGCGGGCCTGTGGCCCGCTCATCCTAGCGCATCCTCGATGCATGGCAAATGCATGGCAAATGTCACCCCCGCCCCTCATTAGAACTGATAATAATAAAATTGTCGAGCTGCTTAACGACAACACTGTCTGTCAGGCGTACTGTAGTAAATATAGGACTAATATGTGCATGGAATGGATAGTGTAGTGGGTTCAGCGCACACTGGAGGGCGACGCGACACACACACACACACACACAGGGCGATGTGTGGATAAATCACTGAGAGTTGGGAAATGCGCACGCAAGCACAGAATGCACAGGCGTCGCCGTGTCGGGCGTGCAAACGATTAAGCACGCACAGGCAAATGTGTTCAGAAGTACAACGATTAAGCACGCACAGGCAAATGTCAGAAGCATCTGTGCGCGACGGTTTCGTTCAGATGGCTGGGCTCTGTGCGTGCTGCTATGGAGCAGTGTAGAGTAGGCGTGGCGCAGGCTGCCTTAGAAGGGCGTTCACGACATTGAGGGGTAAGAAACCATCCCTGTCACGTGGTTCATGTAACGCGTGTCACTGTGAAGGACTGGCCAGTCTGGCCCCAACATGACGATTTTGACGTAGGCTGTTGAGCTTGCGCAACAACACCGTGTTTCACAAAAGTAATATTTGTAAAGTAAATAAGACATTTGAGTAAATGCAATGTAGCCTATGTTAATTCTGGGAGCAAGCAGAAATTATTTTGCATAGAGAGATGTGTGGTAAAAGTGTGGTTCGGTCGGAGATAGAGCACGGATAAACGGCCATGTGCTCGTGTACCCCCTCTATTAGGGTAGCAGGATAGCAATAATAATAATTGGATTTGCAATAGATTTAGCTTGTAGTCAACTTATTTTGTCAGGAATTATGAGTTTGCACACTTAAAAACCAGAGATCTTGCTAGGGAGTAAATAAGTCACTCTTTTATTGCTAACAACAAGGTGTCAAGTAAATAAAAGGTTTGGGGCGTGGACCCAGAGGAAGTGGAGTTTGCTTTCAGGTTGTCCGATGGGGATTTTGAGTTGTTGCTATAGCAACATACTGTTTTTGGTAAATTTAGTTTGGAGTTTTTTTAGAATCAGCCTCGGGTCTAAATGGCTTAAATAAATTGTCAGATATACCGGTAGGTTAGAGTATATACACTCGATTTAGGACATTCAACTAACCTATAGAAGGGTAAGAGCTCACTGTACTCTAGTCTAGACAGTTTCTGGGGTGTAAGTGTGGGTGCATTTGTTCATGACTCTGATGAAGACCGCATACCGGTAGGTCGAAACGTTAGTCGTTATCCTGTATACTAGAACCTAATAAAAGGCTCTAAATGTCCTCCTTCTGCAACGTATGTCCTTGTCCCTGTGAAGCACCGGACCAGCCCTTCCAGGCTTGAGGCGCGTTGGTAGACTCCCTTTGTTCCTGAGTGCATTTGTTGTTTGTGTGCTGCTAGAAACGTTTTGTACCACACGTAAGGACACACTGACCTCATTCCGCTGCTGACTATTTGAGATCAGGACAAAGCAGGAGACTAGAGCAGGAAGTGGGAAAACGGTCTTACATAAATATAATGGTACGCCACCATGGCAACTGCCTCTAGATCACAATACAATACAATACAATACATGATGACGCTTTTGAAAAACTGCCCTTGCCGCCTTTGAGTTATGAATCAAAGCACTGAAATATTCAGAATTAGGGTAGTAGGCTACAGTGGTGATCAATTTAATGACCAGCAGTAACAGAGACAGAGTATAATACCCTGACTAGATACCGCTTATAATCAATTGATACTAGTTAATGTTACTTTGCCCTGTGTTTTCATAACAAAACACTATATTATTATTTTTTTACCAATCATTAGTGTGGTTGCCCGAATGGGCAACCAGACTCTTGTAACTGTGACACTTTATTATTATTTTCTCACTGGAGTAGTCTTTATTTTGACGCTTTATACCTCCCACACTGTACGCTGTACGCACTTGAGCCATATGTCAAATTGACCGGAAAAATCGGGAATCGTGTGCTTGTATTTTGTTAAGAGAAATGTTGTATAGTTTAATTGATATGAATTTATTAGTGAATTAAATTTCCCCATTGACATGAATGGGAAAAGGCAAAAATTCACATAAAAGTATTTGTTCCTCGGAGACTGTAATCACTATAGTTACAAAACTTTTAGGGATATTTCAACATTATCACTAAAATTATTTAACCCTAAAATTTTATCGGTCGGCCTCATGGTGGCGCTATAACAGCCCACTTTACCTTTTGGCTTATAAATCTTGAACCGTAGGTCGTAAAATCAAAATTATTTTTCCCCTGGATTCCTTGGGTCATGACGCATCTCCCCATATAGGCCACGCCCATTTCCGCCATGATAGATTTTCCGCCATTTTGAATTTTGTCCAAAACACACTTTTTGCATTTCCTCCTACAGATTTTGTCCAAATCTCACAGAAATCGGCACACGTGATCTCTGGACCCATCCAATTAAAACTGAGCCGCAGAATTTTGAAAGTGCGTATCGTTCGGCCGCAATCGTCTTCCGAAGTTAGTAGGAGGGGCCTATATCACAAAAAATGCCATAAATCACGAACGGAATGTCCAATCCATCCCAAATTTCAATCACATGTCCGGGGTGGTTCAATCAACCAAGTTCTAATAGCAATTCCATTTTCATCCATAGGGGGCGCCGCAAATGCGAGAAATGTAACCGTTTGTCGCAAAAACATGAATTTCGGGGGTTAAATCCCCTCCGAATTACTTACGCATGATCTAAGGCGTGACTTGAAATTGTAATTGGCTGGCAATACTAGTGGGAGGGGCATATGTAAGCCCACTGCGGCAACCACACTCTGCAATTTCTTTAAATTGCGAATTTTCTAGTTAGTGTGGTTGCCCGAATGGGCAACCAGACTCTTGTAACTGTGACACTTTATTATTATTTTCTCACTGGAGTAGTCTTTATTTTGACGCTTTATACCTCCCACACTGTACGCTGTACGCACTTGAGCCATATGTCAAATTGACCGGAAAAATCGGGAATCGTGTGCTTGTATTTTGTTAAGAGAAATGTTGTATAGTTTAATTGATATGAATTTATTAGTGAATTAAATTTCCCCATTGACATGAATGGGAAAAGGCAAAAATTCACATAAAAGTATTTGTTCCTCGGAGACTGTAATCACTATAGTTACAAAACTTTTAGGGATATTTCAACATTATCACTAAAATTATTTAACCCTAAAATTTTATCGGTCGGCCTCATGGTGGCGCTATAACAGCCCACTTTACCTTTTGGCTTATAACTCTTGAACCGTAGGTCGTAAAATCAAAATTATTTTTTCCCTGGATTCCTTGGGTCATGACGCATCTCCCCATATAGGCCACGCCCATTTCCGCCATGATAGATTTTCCGCCATTTTGAATTTTGTCCAAAACACACTTTTTGCTTTTCCTCCTACAGATTTCGTTCAAATCTCACAGAAATCGGCACACGTGATCTCTGGACCCATCCAATTAAAACTGAGCCGCAGAATTTTGAAAGTGCGTATCGTTCGGCCGTAATCGTCTTCCGAAGTTAGTAGGAGGGGCCTATATCACAAAAATGCCATAAATCATGAACGGAATGTCCAATCCATCCCAAATTTCAATCACATGTCCGGGGTGGTTCAATCAACCAAGTTCTAAAAGCAATTCCATTTTCATCCATAGGGGGCGCCGCAAATGCGAGAAATGTAACCGTTTGTCGCAAAAACATGAATTTCGGGGGTTAAATCCCCTCCGAATGACTTACGCATGATCTAAGGTGTGACTTGAAATTGTAATTGGCTGGCAATACTAGTGGGAGGGGCATATGTAAGCCACTGCGGCAACCACACTCTGCAATTTTTTAAAATTGCGAATTTTCTAGTGTTATTTGTTAGTGTAGTCTTTATTAGTAGTCTTTATTTTGACGCTTTATACCTCCCACACTGTACGCTGTACGCACTTGAGCCATATGTCAAATTGACCGGAAAAATCGGGAATCGTGTGCTTGTATTTTGTTAAGAGAAATGTTGTATAGTTTAATTGATATGAATTTATTAGTGAATAAAATTTCCCCATTGACATGAATGGGAAAAGGCAAAAATTCACATTCAAGTATTTGTTCCTCGGAGACTGTAATCACTACAGTTACAAAACTTTTAGGGATAATTCAACATTATCCCTAAAATTATTTAACACTAAAATTTTATCGGTCGGCCTCATGGTGGCGCTATAACAGCCCACTTTACCTTTTGGCTTATAACTCTTGAACCGTAGGTCGTAAAATCAAAATTATTTTTTCCCTGGATTCCTTGGGTCATGACGCATCTCCCCATATAGGCCACGCCCATTTCCGCCATGATAGATTTTCCGCCATTTTGACTTTTGTCCAAAACAAACTTTTTGCTTTTCCTCCTACATATTTTGTCCAAATCTCACAGAAATCGGCACACGTGATCTCTGGACCCATCCAATTAAAACTGAGCCGCAGAATTTTGGTAGTGCGTATCGTTCGGCCGCAATCGTCTTCCGAAGTTAGTAGGAGGGGCCTATATCACAAAAAATGCCATAAATCACGAACGGAATGTCCAATCCATCCCAAATTTCAATCACATGTCCGGGGTGGTTCAATCAACCAAGTTCTAATAGCAATTCCATTTTCATCCATAGGGGGCGCCGCAAATGCGAGAAATGTAACCGTTTGTCGCAAAAACATGAATTTCGGGGGTTAAATCCCCTCCGAATTACTTACGCATGATCTAAGGCGTGACTTGAAATTGTAATTGGCTGGCAATACTAGTGGGAGGGGCATATGTAAGACACTGCGGCAACCACACTCTGCAATTTTTTTAAATTGCGAATTTTCTAGTGTTATTTGTTAGTGTAGTCTTTATTAGTAGTCTTTATTTTGACGCTTTATACCTCCCACACTGTACGCTGTACGCACTTGAGCCATATGTCAAATTGACCGGAAAAATCGGGAATCGTGTGCTTGTATTTTGTTAAGAGAAATGTTGTATAGTTTAATTGATATGAATTTATTAGTGAATTAAATTTCCCCATTGACATGAATGGGAAAAGGCAAAAATTCACATTCAAGTATTTGTTCCTCGGAGACTGTAATCACTATAGTTACAAAACTTTTAGGGATAATTCAACATTATCCCTAAAATTATTTAACCCTAAAATTTTATCGGTCGGCCTCATGGTGGCGCTATAACAGCCCACTTTACCTTTTGGCTTATAACTCTTGAACCGTAGGTCGTAAAATCAAAATTATTTTTTCCCTGTATTCCTTGGGTCATGACGCATCTCCCCATATAGGCCACGCCCATTTCCGCCATGATAGATTTTCCGCCATTTAGAATTTTGTCCAAAACACACTTTTTGCTTTTCCTCCTACAGATTTCGTCCAAATCTCACAGAAATCGGCACACGTGATCTCTGGACCCATCCAATTAAAACTGAGCCGCAGAATTTTGAAAGTGCGTATCATTCGGCCGTAATCGTCTTCCGAAGGTAGTAGGAGGGGCCTATATCACAAAAAATGCCATAAATCACGAACGGAATGTCCAATCCATCCCAAATTTCAATCACATGTCCGGGGTGGTTCAATCAACCAAGTTCTTATAGCAATTCCATTTTCATCCATAGGGGGCGCCGCAAATGCGAGAAATGTCACCGTTTGTCGCAAAAACATGAATTTCGGGGGTTAAATCCCCTCCGAATGACTTACGCATGATCTAAGGCGTGACTTGAAATTGTAATTGGCTGGCAATACTAGTGGGAGGGGCATATGTAAGCCACTGCGGCAACCACACTCTGCAATTTTTTAAAATTGCGAATTTTCTAGTTTCCTTCTACACCAGTGCTTCTCAAACTTTTTGGGCTTCAGTAGTAGTACACCACCTCCCATTTGAGAAGATGCTCAGCCTCAGTCTCTACCATATAGTTGAGTTTTCAACACATTGCCCTCCCTGTATTTTGTTGGTGTTTTCGGTAGACGGGTTTTGGTAGACGGGATGTTGTTGGACTACAATTTACAAAAACAAACACTGGATTAGTGTCTGCCCTGAGATGGGTGGATGGTAACTGCAAGGTTGCCAGTTCGAACCCGGGCTCCCCCAGAGTTAGCGTTGAAGTGTCCTTGAGCAAGACATTGAACCCCAAATTGCTCCTGATGTGCTGGTATGGTTGGTGCCTTGCATGCAAGGTTTCTGCCGCCATCGGTGTATGGATGTGTGTGTGAATGGGTGAATGTAATGCACAATCTATGTAAAGTGCAATGGATAAAGGCGCTATATAAATGCACCATTTACCATTTACAGGTAGGGGTCAGGGCTTCATTCCCTGCGGAGTCATACCAATGACCATTAAAAAGATTGTACCAATGCACTCATTATCAGTGTTAATTTTGGTAGCAAATTCTGAATAATATATTCACCATTTAGTTGTAGCCTAGTCCTATTTAGTCACCTGAAATTCTGAAAGTCTTTGTCGACTAAATATAAAAAAAACGTAGTCTTTTATTCTTAGTGTTAATTTTGACAGAAAATTCAGATTTAGTCTTAATCTTTTGAACACATTAAGTTTTAACAAAATTAACACGGCAACTGCTCATTATCAAAGGTTGGATCCAGGTTCAGGGCCCAAGGCAAGAGTTTAAAACTTTTAATCTCCATCTGGATGAATCACAATCACATTTGGATTTTGGTTGTCAAAGATTAATCAATTTTATATTTCTTATTGACGTAATTTGTTGGAGATAATTCTATGATCCCAATGTAATTTTGAAGGGGTGTGATTTGAACCAAAATTCCAATACAGGGTGAGGCTATACTCGAATACCGGTAGTGATTAAAGCTTTGAACTCTTCTTGGGCACAGACTGTCCTGTCCCCGGCTCACACAAACAGGAGAGCTCTCTCTCTCTCTCTCTCTCTCTAATGTACTTTTGGGAGGACATCCATGGCAAACCATGTGCATGTTTCCCTGTTGCGCGCGCGCGCACACACACACACACACACACACACACACACACACACACACACACACACACACACACACACACACACACACACACACACACACACACACACACACACACACACACACACAGTGACACGCATGCACGCACACACACACACACGCACACACACACACACACACACACACACACACACACACACACACTACACTTCTTCTTTCTCTATCTATACGTAGACTCAACCCCAATTAACAATTCTGTCAAATGATACTACTTGTTTTATTTGATTTATTTTGATTCGCAAAAGTACAATTGGAGGACACATATTATCTTCTTACCTCCATCTGCTGATGCCAACATTGGAGGACCCTGCGAACCAGGGGTCCAGTATGTACACACAGCGCAGAGTGTCAGATCCTTTGATGGAGTCCGCCAGAGACGGGTTGTCGTGGAGTCTCAGTCCCTTTCGGAACCAGTGGATGGTGTTAACGACCATAGTGTTGCGTCGTTTTGTGTCTCCTGTGCTGTGGGAAATCGTTTAAAACACAGGACAGGAAGAGGGAACAAAAGCCTGGAAGGTTCCTCTCTCTAGTCTCACCTCCGAAAACGTGTAATTTCGCTTCAACCTTGCTCCATGAATTTGTCCATTGAGTTTATGCTCCTATAGCCGACGCGGACGCATATGTGACGATGTACAGTAACCGATCAAAAAAAAATCAATAATGGTATATTATCAATCAAAGTGAGTGATCACGAGAGAGGTCGCCAACAAAAAAATATTTTAAAGAAGTGATGGTCAAATAAATGTTATAAAAGTAGACATCACATGTAAAAAGCCCAATGCGCTGCTGATGTGTAGGTGAATGTTTATCAGCAATGCAGCAGTTACAAATACAAACAGTGATCTTCAATGTTCAGTCGTCAATTCGGTACGAGGAAAAAAATAACAACAACAAACGATGGCTGCAAAATGCCCAAATCCCGAAAAGACAACTCTCCAACTCAGCAACACATCCAGGATTCCAGATCCAACGCTGGCTCTGACAAGTGACAACAGATTGAAATCATAACATCTCCTCCCACAGAAACACGAGAGGCGCAGCGACGCGGTTGGTTTAAGCCGCTGCGCTGGTTATACAACCTTTTTGTCCTTGTTCCATGTCACGTTTCTGTAACGTGCTTTTCTCTCTGCTGCTCACATGTTTTATTATTAACTTTAAAACATACGGTAGATGTTGGAATTTGTTTGAATTAGTATGGGCTATAGCAGGATCCCCTATACTGCACAGTGAACTTCAAATGAGATTTTCTTTAAACTATATAACGTATTTGAATGAAAGAGGAAAGATTTGGTATTTTGTGCGTGAGTGCGTGTGTGCGTGTGCCGTGGTGGCGCAACAGTACCCGGATGAGCACATGTCAGACGGCAAGACTTGAAAATCATTTATAATCTGCAGTAGGCCTACGACATTTATAACTATTGTAGGCTACTCAAATCTGCATGAATCATGATCGTTGGGTAATTCAATCCGTGTATCTTGTGTTCAATCAATATTCTGTAATCAGTGTATATTGTTCAGTAATCATGTTGTTTGATAGGCTTTGTAGGCTATTTTTATTATTGCCAAATACAATACCGGTAGATTATGTATCTTAATTAAAATATTAGGAATATTATGAAATATTTCTGGCAATATATGTTCTGATTAATTGAAAATGGACCCTGTTGTAAACAAAAGTGTAATCTGAGTTCCCAGAAGTTTTATTTTTCGACACTAGGGGGGGGGGGCGAGAAACAAAAGTGTAATGCTTTATCAGTGTGTCGCCCAGACGTCCAGCCTTTGTATTGAGTTGTGCTTTCATATGAAATGTAGAACTTTGTATTGAGTTGTCACTTGGAGGTGAAAAAAGGGTGAGTTGCCTTGTTACCTGTGGATTCATTCTTTGTGCTCTCCGAACTAAAGTGATCTGGCTGAAACATCATCATAAGCTCCTGACTGGACAACCATTTCTAATTATTTTATGTGGATTAATTTATTTTTTCTAAAAGTATTTCCTACTTAAGGTATCATTTGGATATTGATCTTTCTCCTAAAAAGTAAATCTGTTAAAGCTAATTCTTAACTTAATAATCTATTATTAACTATTTTTTGTACTGTGATTACTTTCAAACGTATTTTTACATTTCAGAGTTTCTTGATCTGCTATCGAAGTATTATACAGTCCTTTCTAATTAGCATTATTAATTACCTTCATTATATTTATTCAACATCGTTTTTATTTCGTTCAGTGGAAAAAGGTTTTACACAAGGGGTGAGTTACCAGGAAGTACAGAAGTATAGAATCTTGATATTAACTTGTTAGTTACTTGTAGGCCTACTGTTTTATTGCTTTTAATTCTTATCTTGTATTCGTTGTTTTTCTCCTAATAAAGTTGTCCTTTTTCCATGTTCTCCCCCCTGGCCCCCACACATGTAAAGCGTCTTTGAGGAAAAGCACTACCGTATATAAATACCAGATATTATTATTATTATTATAACTAGAGTGTGCTCCTCTGACCATAGCCAATCAATCTGAAAGTAATTTGACAAATATGACAGATCCATCTCCACCTGTCAAAAGGCTCATGAGAGGCACTGACACCAAATCAATCCAATCAAGCCTGATTGAATGGCAGGTTGTTCACTGGCCGCACAGCTGTGGGAGGCTATATAAGTGGCCTAGCTGCACTCATTTCTCAATTTCTACATTTAGCCAATGTACATGTTTGTTCTTCCCTGCATACTGCATAGCAGGGGTTAACATTAACAAGCACATATATGTACAATGTGTTATGGACTGCACATGTGTTTATGTTTGAGCTGTTGCTCGACCACTTGAACCGTTTGACCTGAAACTATAAGCTGTGCAGCAGTGCATTTAAGTTATGTTTATTCACCTTTTGGTCTTGATTATCTTGAATATATATAATGTTTATCAATCAACTTTATTTATTCAGAATCCGGTCCAGTTAAAAACAGACAATGTAAAATCCCACATACAAACAGGAACACCCCTAGACGCAACTCTAGATCTTTTTAAATAATGGGATGAATCTAGAGTTGCAATACCTTCCATTGACTCCCTACTCATCCAAATTGCATTTGCGATCTGCTTGTATTAAACAACGATAAACTCACCAACATTGCAGCTCTAGGCCAAGCTTGAATTATCCTTTCAATCTGCCGAGCTTTTGTTTCATAAAAATCCACCGTAGACATGTTATGAGCTACTTTCTGTCAAGAAATTCTCTGCCGTGATATTGTGTTGGATTTTAGAAGCACTCGTTTTTATTAACGGGTCGCGCTGCTGCCTCCTGCATTATGTGCAAATTCGAAACGGGTGGTACGCAAGGCCGTTCAGTGACTTATGGAGTGCTGCCAAACTCCAGCACTTAGAAAAAGGAAAAAACAGAAAGTAGCTAAAGCTGTAGCTATAGCTACAGCTGGTACAACAGCTGGTGCAGGTTATTTGGTTTAAGTGGTGGGGGTACCTGTTTCGAATTCTCACTCTGGAGGCAGCAGCACAACCCATTAATAAAAACGAGTGCTTCCAAACTCCAACACAATATCACGGCAGAGAATTTCTTGACAAAGTAGCTCATAAGTCATAACATACGGTGGGTTTTTATCAAACAAACGCTTTGCAGTTTGAAAGAGGATTTTCAAGCTTTCGCTACAGCTGGAATGTTGGTGAGTTTAACGTTGTTTAATTGGATTTTTTATGAAACAAACGTTACACATCGACCTGTCCAGCGGTGCCAGATATTAGTGCCCCAAAGCCATACAAATGGACAGGGCTAAACATTATAGTCTCTGGTGTGGTAGAGATAACTAATTGTGAAAAGTAGAGCCCAAAACTACATTTGTTTCACTTTTATTTTCAGTGTGAAGAAATGGCGTCTGCCAGCTGCAGTCTCCTGTCCGAAGAGCAGTTCCTGTGTTCTATCTGTCTGGATGTGTTCACTGATCCAATCACCACTCCATGTGGACACAACTACTGCAACACCTGCATCACACATTACTGGGACACTAAGGATGTGTGTCAGTGTCATAGACTGTAAAAAATATGGACAAAGCGTTCCCCGGGTCTAACATGAACGTAAAATGAAGCCTGTCAGTCCTTGAATTGTAAGTCGCCATCTTTCTAGATCCATTTGGGGCCAGCTGGCCCATTGGCTGGCCCAGACAACGAGGCGGGACTCCCCTCTTCTTCTTCGTTGGTTTTTATTTTGACTCGAGTGGGTGGGGGATCCCGTTCATAGACTGTAACGGTAGCCACGCCCCTCAGAACATGCGCAACTTTATGGTCATTTATTTTATAAATGGGACCATAATTTTCCAAAAAGAATATTATGACATTAGAAATGAGACTTTAAACTAGTGACTGGAAGCAAAAAGTATTCATGACCATGTTTATTAAGGTAATACAGTCTAGGACCGGTGAAGTTGTTCCCAAATACATGGACTTCTATGGGGCTATGGGTTTTTTTGGGCCCAATGACAGCGCCACAACAGGCCATTATATGAACTTTCAGGAAATCCCGATTTCCTTGTGGCTTCACAAAATATCTGTCTGACTGCCCCCCTGGTCAGTGTCCACTGTGTAACAAAACATTCTGTAATAGACCAGAATTCTCTGTTAACAAAGTCTTCTCGGAGATGGCTGATCAGTTCAGGAAGTCAAAGCAGCAGAGACAAACTTCCAGCACAAACCCAGAACCTGCTGAACCAGATGAAGTCTCCTGTGACGTCTGTACTGAGTGTGTGTTTGCCAGTTCTGCACTGAGTCAGACCACAAGTTACATCAGATTGTATCTCTGGAGGAGGCTTATGAAGGAAAGAAGGCTGAGCTGGGTTCATCAGATGATCCAGGAGAGACAACAGAAGATTCAGGAGGTCCAACACTCTGTAGAGCTCAGTAAGAAAGATGCAGACGGAGAGATAGCAGACAGTGTGCAGGTCTTCACTGCTCTGATCAGCTGTATTGAGAAAAGCCAGGCTGAGCTCATTGATGGGATTGAAGAGAAGCATAAAACAACAGAGAAACAGGCTGAAGGCTTCATCAAAGATCTGCAACAGGAAATCACTGAGTTAATGAAGAGAAGCTCTGATCTGAAGCAGCTCTTACACACTGAAGACCACCTCCTCCAGAACCTCTCATCCATCAACACCCTTCCACCAAGGACCACCAAGGACTGGACAAAGGTCAATGTTCCTCAGTCTTCATATGAATACCGGAAGACTCGACCCGCCGAGTCTTCTTCATCTTTGGCGAGATTTCTTCCCCTTTCGGCGACTCTTTGTCACTTTCCGGGTCGAGTTCTGTCTGAGAACTCGACCCGGAAAGTGACGAAGAGTCGCCGAAAGGGGAAGTAATCTCGCCACTGGAGCGCGCATCTAGCTACTGCATGATGATCATGCACGCTTCTGAAGAAGTCGCCGGTCGCTTTCTTCTTTTTCTTTTTTTCTCTGATGTAAAGAGAAGTTTGTGGCAGCGCGAGCTGCGCGCGACCCATGCTGCTGCGGCCCGTGCACTCAGCACATCGCAATTTCGTTTTTTTCTGCTGCTGCAGTTGGAATTAAAGAATGACAAATAAAGCAATCTTGAATCTTGAATTAACCAGATACAGAGCTTATATAGCCATAATAGCCTATAATAGCCTACACTTTAACAAAATATCATGTCTGTCTGATGAGAATGTACTGCGCTGCCGAGAGAGTCGCTGTAAGCGGTCCAGCCAGGGCTACAAAAGTGGCAAGACCTGTCACTCATTAGTAGGCTAATCACTCTGTGTGATTGCATATAGGGACTTCCTTTTCTCCACAATGGACTGTTTCGATTCTAAACCCCTTCTTGTTGCTTTTCCCTGTGTGCGATCACTCAGCAATAAGGTGATTAGTGAAACAGAACACAAAGATGAGTAGTAGCCTATTTATTATTTTAACACGCAGCACCTCTCTCTCTCTATACGTCTCTCTCTCTCTCTCTCTCTCTCTCTCTCTCTCTCTCTCTCTCTCTCTCGTGTGTGCACTGCTACGCAATGTCACAGACACAGACGCGATCAATAATAATAATAATAAAATGTGATGATTTTTGTATAGTTTTGGATATTAACAAATTAATTATTAAAGCACAGGGCCTCGCATTTCTCCCAGGCAGCTATGATTGCGAGCCATGCGTGCGCCTCGCATGCAAGCACTGTCTTGCTGCTGTCATGAAGGGGAAAGCAAGTAGTGTAGTGTACACTTCCATTTGTATAAAAATACGTGGTTTTATTTCTCATTAGTCATAGCCTATTCATACTGTTGTAGTAGGCTAGCTATTCATTCAGTTTCTCAGAAGAAACGTGTCAGCTCAGATCGACTGAGAAACTGAATGAATAGCTAGCCTACTACAACAGTACAGAATAGGCTAACTAACGAGATGCCTGATTTATTCTTAATGTGTTCGTGAGCGCACGTTGTGGGTAGATCAGCCACCCCCAGCATGCGGAGATGCAGGCTCTGAGAACATTCAGAAACTTGCAGCTGCAGCTGCTGAAAGTGCCCCAAATAGTGTAGAAAACTCGCCAGAATGTGAAGAAGAGTCGTCCCGCGACGATTCTTCTTAACATTCTGGCGAGTTTTCTACACGTTTTGGCGAGTTGTCAAGATAACTCGGCAAAAAGGGTAAATGCGGCGAGCTTGTTACCACGATATTCCCCGCTTCACGGAAAACTCTCGGATGGTGCACTTATAGCACAAATAGCCTACAGCCCTACACATGTTGCATGCAATTTTAGAAAGTTGAAGGAATCTAGCCTGGTTTTCACGCCACCAGACGAGGATCATCATTGGTAAATAATTCCTTCTGTAGATAGCGAGTGAGTTTGGTTTCTCCTCGAACTCTCTTGCACTGTTGCTCTTGCACTGATTGGACACAATCAGCGCAGGAGCATCGCTCATTGATCTCAGCAGAGGTCTCTAACCAAGAGTCCTTTGTTGGCTCCATGTTCGCTGCGTTCGCTGGGTCTGCGATGGCCGCTGCAGGGCGTCCATCGGCCCACTGTCAGGGATCCTGCGGTTTATTGCGCCTGTGCGGTTTTTCTGCCCCCTTGCGGTTTCAACTTGTAATAGCGCGATATGCGATAAATGCGATAATTGCGACAGCCCTAGCTCCAATGATTATGTTCTCTTTTGTACAGTAGCCTAGTTATCTATGTTATCAATTATTGAAGACAGACAAAATAAATCAGCTATTGTACATAATGTTTATGACTGTAAACTCTTTGAATTGTTTTCTCAATACAGATATTAACCACTTGGGAAGTTTCACAGACGATGGCAGATCTACAAGCTTGCAACACGACTCGTTTGTGAGCTTGTAGATCTGCCGTTTTTGGTCAAGAGATTTTGTGTAGAGGGGCTAAAAGGAGCGCACCAGTGCCAACTCAGTTCTATTTTAAGTATTGTGGGTATAAGTTAAGACTTGTTTTGGGGTACGGTGTCACATTGATTAATAGGTATTTTGGTGTTGATCTTATGTGGAATTGTGGCAGCATTTTCTTTTTGAAGGTCTGGGATTTTATTAGTGAAGGTTTTGAAAAAGATGAGAAATACAATTATTGTTTGGTGTATTTACAATAAATGTTCGAGTGGAGAATATCCAGTGTTCAGACTGTATTTCTGTCCAACAGCTGGTATTTTGTTTGGATGTACAGAACTTTATTTAATATTCTTTTTTTTTCAGAAGTAGTGAAAATAGCACATCAAAGCACGCGACGTCTCGTGATGCAAGGCATTGAGCTTGTAGATCTGCTATTTTTACCCCATTCAGGACGCGAACCCCTTTTGATGTTTTAAGTAGGGTTGTCCTGATCAGATCGGAAATCAGCTCCGATCATGATTTTCAAAAGATCTGATTTTTGTCCAATGTAAATCTCAAAGAAAGATGCATGTATAAGCAATGAGATTTTGTAAAAAACTTGTGTTTATGCTAGTTTTCCTTCTGGTCCGAGATCATCAAACAAAGACTAGTCACACTCAGAGGTGTGAAACACCTATGATGAACACAAAAGGATGCTATGATGGGATAGGTGTCTGTAGTACTGTAAAGTACAAAATTATCGGAATCGGGAGCAAAAAAACGTCATCGGGACATCCCTAGTTTTAAGCATGTTATACTCTAGCAATTGAACGAGCTTATGAATGGGAAATATTCAGTAAAGTACTGTATATAAAAGCACTCAAAGGGTATACATATTCAGTCAGACAACTCACCCCAAAAGTGAAGACAACTCACCCCGAAAGTGCCTGAAAGTGAAGACGGCTCACCCCCGAAAGTGAAGACATCTCACCGGGGTGAGATGTCTGGTGAGTTGTCTGGACTTTCGGGGTGAGATGTCCGGACAACTCACTTGGAGGTGCAAAAAGGGTGAGTTGTCTTGTTACCAATACTGCATATTAATTTCATTTTTTTCCGCACAGTGTATCACAATACAGTACAAATCATAATAGATAACAATTCATTTGTCTTTCATACTTCCTATACAGTAGGCTATATCTGATACACCCATGGCGAAAAGGAGCAGGAAAAAAGAAGAATACATTATTATAAATACCTGCCCCCTTTCACAGTTAGTAGGCCTACTTTAATCATTGGCAGCTTCAGTATCTATGTGTGGTCGGTGCGGTGGTCCGCGGCAATTGTCCCTCTAATTTGTTTTCTGTCTGAGTAAACATTCAAACCTCCTGAGCAGACAGCAGCAACTGCTGAGTAAACATATATCACCTTGACACCAACTAGCCAAACATGAGATAATGCGAAGTGAGCGCCCCACACTTCACAGTACACAGGTGTCTTTTCTTTTCTTTTTTTCCCAAAGTTTTGGGGAGTGAATCAATGAATAGTGACATAAGGCTAAAGTTACAAAAAAAAATTAATATCAAGGTGGTAGGCTAGCAATTTTAGGAATATTCAGGTATAGAGCTATAGTGGTTTTCAACCTTTTCAGGCTGTGACCCCCCAAAGTAATCATATTTGAACTGGGGACCCCCCACCCAGACAAGAAAGTAAGAAACAGGATGGTTCCACAGATAAATGTTGTGAAATAGCAGATGTACAAGGTCGTTGCCTCCGTCTTATATAATAATTATGGCTGTCAATCGATTAAAATATTTAATTGCGATGAATCGCATGATTGTCTATAGTTAATCACGATTAATCGCAAATTTAATTGCATATTTCTTATCCGTACTCACTACTTAAATCAGTTTTCAACCTGCACAGACCACCATTAGATGAGATGTAGCCTTGCAGACCCAAACTAAAGAATATGTCCACATTTCCATGCTGTACTGATGTTGGTACCATAGAGATAAGTTAACTATATGATAAAATAATAATTATTCTACATCCTCTAATTGTGTTCTTGTTCTAATTCTTGTAAATGAACTTAAGTAATGCAGATATTTAACAATAATTAATCTCTTGAGAGTAACCAAATTTTCATTTTACACTGACTCAAGAGTTAAAGATCTATATTGGGTTCATTTGGTTACCAACTCTTTATCATTTAGCTGGGGACCACCTGGAACCCCCTCAAGGACCACTGGTTGTGAACCACTGAATGAGAGGAACGATAGACAGAGGAATAGATGTAGATTGTAGAGCACAGGCTGGGGCTGACAGAGATGAAAAAACAATGGTCCTGGACCAGAACCACACACACACATACACACACACACACACACACACACACACGGGTATTGCATGTGGTCCCTGGCCATGCATTTAGTATGTTTTTTATCGACCAATAGTTGGGAAACGAACTAGTTCATTAAAGGGGGAATGTCACGGCCCGAGATTAACATTGCTGATAAGGTACATCACGTGGTCTGAATGAAAACGATTTCAAACGGCACGTGACTATATCTCAGGCTCTGACGTGACCTAGCATCTATGCAAGCTGAGTGGCTAGCGCACTAAAGGCTACTAGTTTTGAGGTAACTTTTTGCGTCATACTAGGTGAAAGTATCATAAAAAATATATATTTTCGCTCGGAAATCTTCGTTACAATGACATTGAGTTGACGTGTAAGTTTTAGGGTAAACTGTTGCATAATCGCAATTTCGCGTGACGAGTTCCATGTTCTCCGTCCTCCCCCCGCTGACATGGCCTCAAACACGGCGAAGTGCTGAACAGGGCTCCGTGCTGCGGAGCCCTGGAGCTTCACAGGTTACCACTGCCTGTCTAGCGCCACAGCGCCGGGCTATCCTGAGCTCTCTCTCTCTCTCGACTCTCTCTCTCTCTCTCTCTCTCTCACACACACACACACACACACACACTCTCTCTCTCTCTCTCTCTCTCTCTCTCACACACACACACACACCGATATGGGGGGGCCGCGGGCGGTCTCTCGCTCAACTCAAGGTAATTAATGCTGTAGCTCTGAATATAAATGTCGGAAAAAATAGGTATTCCATTGAGTCTCTCATGGTCAGAAACCATGAAATAGACACCACGTTTGCATTTCTAGCTCAACTGGTTCAGAAGTTAGAGCCAAACCTATATTTTCTGGGTGCTAATATTATGGCGGCCATATTGTGGCGGCCATATTGGATTTCATGGAAACTTGCAATACAAAAAATGTTCGTATTTATATCATTGATCAACCTGTGAAGTTTCGTGGAAATATCCCTCAGTTTAAAATGTTGCCCTATTCACCCCCTATTATAACTAATAGGGGCTAATATTGGGGCGGCCATATTGGATTTCCAGCAAAAAATTGACCGGGTTGTCCATATAGGTTGTGATCCTATGGGGTCATAGATATTATTTCTGGTGGACAACCTTTGAGGTCATGGCAAATGCAGGTTTCCAAAAAAAAGAGGGTGGTTTGCCCCCTGGGTACCATGCATCATTTTCATTTGACCAACAACAACAAACTGGTTCTAAATGTTCTCCTTTGACAAACAACATTGATTCTAAAGGTTCTAATATGAGAAATAAGGTAAAATAATCATGAAATAAACATGGGGCGAGATATCCGTGCTTTGGGGCGAGATATCCACGCTGTGGGGCGAGATAACCACACTTTGGGAGCGAGCTATTCATGGCTTTGGGGCAAGCCGACTTCACTTTTCAAAATCCCAGGGCGACCGTTCTTCACTTTTCGCGGGGGTGAGTTGGAAAAGGGGCGAGCGTACCTGTTCTTGTTTTCAGTGGCAACACTGCAACAGGCTTATTCTCCATTTTACACCAGTTCCGACATTTATATTCAGAGCTGTAGCATTAATTACCTTGAGTTGAGCGAGAGACCACCCGCGGCCCCCCCATATCGGTGTGTGTGAGAGAGAGAGAGAGAGAGAGAGAGAGAGTGTGTGTGTGTGTGTGTGTGTGTGTGTGTGTGTGTGTGTGTGTGTGTGTGTGTGTGTGTGTGTGTGTGTGTGTGTGTGTGTGTGTGTGTGTGTGAGAGAGAGAGAGAGAGATAGAGAGAGAGAGTCGAGAGAGAGAGAGAGAGAGAGAGAGGGCTCAGGTTAGCCCGGCGCTGTGGCGCTAGACAGGCAGTGGTAACCTGTGAAGCTCCAGGGCTCCGCAGCACGGAGCCCTGTTCAGCACTTAGCCGTGTTTGAGGCCATGTCAGCGGGGGGAGGACGGAGAACATGGAACT
The DNA here is from genome assembly GCF_964188405.1 of Protomyctophum parallelum. Lineage (NCBI taxonomy): Eukaryota > Metazoa > Chordata > Actinopteri > Myctophiformes > Myctophidae > Protomyctophum > Protomyctophum parallelum. The sequence goes on along the minus strand of NC_139700.1, from coordinate 27,394,375 downwards.
CGTCACGCGAAATTGCGATTATGCAACAGTTTACCCTAAAACTTACACGTCAACTCAATGTCATTGTAACGAAGATTTCCGAGTGAAAAAAAAAATAAGGTTGACACTTTCAACCATTATGAAGCTAAGTCTGACACCAAAACCACTAGCATGAGTTGATAGCCACCAGGAATGCTAACTCGCAGAGCCCAGAGGCGCTCTGCCCTTAGCCCAGATAAAATATCAATTTCATTGGTCAAATTGTGCAATCCTGATCTGACGTCATAATCCAAGATGCTAATTTTAATAGCCTTATAGAGCACCGAAGTCCTGACGTAACTCGCTCATCGCGACGATTCCCCTGGTTCGCGGAAGTAATTTCTCTATGGAGAATAACATGGGGTGATCTTAATATCGTCTACTATATTGTATATAGCGTTGTGGTCCAAAAATAAACAAGCTGTCTCTGCGTTATTGTCGGGAATGGTGTCTGTATCGTTTGCAACAGTCACTCATATATGATACAGTCTGCTTCTAGCGAACATCTAACTAATTCAGCAGCAGTAACATTAGCGTTTTCTCTCAGTCAGTTGATTCTTCATATCCATATGAGTGAAGCGGACGGGGTGACATGTTTATTTTTCAAACACAGTTATTATATGAGGCGATCTCAAATCGCCTCAATGGGGATTTCAATGCAACTAAATAAATACATGAACCTGGGGACTGACGCCCTCTACTGAAAGTGACGTCAGACTTCGGTGCTCTATTACCTCCCGAGGGCCGTGTCATCCCCCCTTTAAGTGACCCGGTGATGTATGATGACATCAATGTCAGTTACTGGGAAGTCGGATGTCAAGAACTTCCACAGAAAGGGAGTTTGAATTTCAAGGGAAAGTGAACCGGATTGACTGGTTGAGTCTATTAGGAAATGTCAAATGTGCCCATATAATCATGCAATTGCATGTGTCTGCTATCTATGAGTTTAATATGGAAGGTTAAGAGAACAGAGTAAGGGCAACCATGGGAAAGGAATAGCTCTGGACGACTAGCATATGCCAGTTAAATTACTGACTGTTAAGGGCTTGATTTAATTCTCCTCAAATTAACGAATGTGATATTCATTTTAATATCCCCTCACCCAACTCAACAGTGGTCCCCAGGTTGATTCTTAGTCAGGGTGGTGGTCCCCAGGTTGATTCTTAGTCAGGGTGGTGGTCCCCAGGTTGATTCTTAGTCAGGGTGGTGGTCCCCAGGTTGATTCTAAGTCAGGGTAGTGGTCCCCATGTTGATTATTAGTCAGCGTGGTGGTCCCCAGGTTGATTCTTAGTCAGGGTGGTGGTCCCCAGGTTGATTCTAAGTCAGGGTAGTGGTCCCCAGGTTGATTATTAGTCAGCCTGGTGGTCCCCAGGTTGATTCTTAGTCAGGGTGGTGGTCCCCAGGTTGATTCTAAGTCAGGGTAGTGGTCCCCAGGTTGATTATTAGTCAGCGTGGTGGTCCCCAGGTTGATTCTTAGTCAGGGTGGTGGTCCCCAGGTTGATTATTAGTCAGGGTGGTGGTCCCCAGGTTGATTCTTAGTCAGGGTGGTGGTCCCCAGGTTGATTCTAAGTCAGGGTAGTGGTCCCCAGGTTGATTATTAGTCAGCGTGGTGGTCCCCAGGTTGATTCTTAGTCAGGGTGGTGGTCCCCAGGTTGATTATTAGTCAGGGTGGTGGTCCCCAGGTTGATTATTAGTCAGCGTGGTGGTCCCCAGGTTGATTCTTAGTCAGCGTGGTGGTCCCTGGTTCATAATCAGTTGAAAATCCCTGCTTTAATCCTTTGGCCTTTACCCGTACAGTGTACCGGTCGCAAGTTTCACATGTATTCATTAACTAATAATAATAATAACCAGCGCTTTACAAGCTGCTGGTAAAAAACAAAAGATCGAGTAAAACAAAACAAGCAAGAAGTTGAGCAATGACACGTGCAAGAAATTATAGCTCTATAGCGTTATATGTTAACCTATTCGTCGTCTTCATATTGCCTAAATATTTTATTTTGTAATGGCAAATATTATTTCCACTTTCTGAAAGAATAACTGCTGTAAATGAACTGGTAATGTTTTGCTTTTTGCCCTAAACATAATTAATAAAGTTTGTAGCTTCACGAAATGTTCAAATTTCAATACTCGATTTTATAAATACTGTTTGTGTGATCTCTATAATGCACTTTGTGCATGATTCGTACTGCTCTCTTCTGTAATAAGTAGGCTATATATAGCCTAATGGTTTAACATTTATAAAATGTTTTGTGGGGTTGTCACTTGTCACAACACCAAATGTCCTTGTGAAAATCCTCATAATTTAAAACATTACATCCCCTTCAACTTTAATTTCCTCTGAATGGGAGCATCAGCTCCAGCTCTCAACAACAATATCAGCCTAGTGACGTTTCACTGTCATGAAACTACTCTGCTACCATCTAGTGGAAGCTTGGGTCATATTTTGCTTTGCTTGATGAATTGAACAAGGTGGACCCTCTTGTAAACAAGTGTAATGCTTAATTGGGTCGTCCACTCACAGTTAACAGTCTTTGTATTGAGTTTGTGCTTGTAATGTACTGTAATTCTGCAAACTGTTAATAAATATTTAAATCAATCAATCAAAAGCATGAAGTGTTTCCATGATTAAACCATCACTAATATATTGGAGTGCTAAATCCCTGAACAACACAGCTACATTTCTATTTAAACTCTCAAATTATTTAGGCATATACCCTAGTCAGATTGTTTTGTTAATAGCTCATTTTTCATAAATACTTACATTGGTCTACTTGAAAGATGTAACAACACAAAAGCATTGTGGAACTTGTAGATCGGCTATTTTCCAGAAAGTCTTGAAAATTGTGGATGGATATCCCTGGCACACACTATTTTCAGATGGGGGTCTACAGCCAAAATAATTTGGGGATCCTTGACATGAAACACTTTGAGAACGCTCTGATGTTCTTGTTGCTAAATCATTCTCCCACCATATTCTGTACATTCTTGTTCATTGTTTAACATTTTCATTAATTTATTTTTAGCAAAACTAGCCAGTCTACATTTCAAGCTCACAACGTTTTTATTGAATTTGTTTAGGGTTAGTAGTATTTCTTTCTTTCTTATACAGCTGTTCCAAAAGTCCTGGACTATGAACTTGCATTGCAAGAACTCTTAAAGGGACACTTCACCCTTTTTGCAAAATAATATATGTTAATGACGTTTAGAAGCTTTAGATCACTTTCCTGGGGGTATTTATGTGTGTAATATGTGGTTTTAGTTATTTTAGATTGTAGCAGTGAGCCTGTTGTCTCTGATGTCATGGACACTGGTCTCACTACCTTCCTGGACTACAATTCCCATAATTCTTTGGTGCACTGCTCCTCCTTGCGGATAGGGGGAGAGCTGTCTTACTGAGACAACATGTAGTCCAGGAAGGAAGTGAGCCCAGTGTCCATGACATCAGAGACAGCAGGCTCACTGCTACAATCTAAAATATCTAAAACCACATATTACACACAAAAAGACCCCCAGGAAAGTGTTCTAAAGCTTCTAAACGTCATTAACATATATTTTTTTGCAAAAAGGGTGAAGTGTCCCTTTAACAGACCCTCCTATGTCATCTACTATATTGATTGATTGAAGTATTTATTAACGGTGCAGAATTACAGTACATTTCAAGCACAACTCAATACAAAAACTGTTAACTGTGAGTGGACCACATAAAATGACATGGCGGGCCGTATACGGCCCACGGGCCGTAGTTTGGGGACCCCTGCTATAAAGCATTACACTTGTTTACAAGAGGGTCCACCGTTTTCAATTCATCATAACATTTAGAGACGTACACTATGGGATGCAGGCATAGGGGCCCCTGACCAGAGTAGAGACGTCATGTGTGCCAAGGATGTTGTGCTATATGCCAATGAAACTAAGGTTATCATCACCCTACCGATCATCAACCTTTAATGACAACAGGAGGCAATGCACTGAAACAAGTACCCCAGTAATTTACTTGAAATATCTGGGCTCATGGGTCAACTCAACAGAGCAAGATCTTAAAGTGAGGAAAGCGCTTGCATGGAGGGCCCTCAATGGCATGGTCAGTGTGTGGAAGTCCAACCTCCCCGATATGAAGCTCATGTTCTTCTCAGCAACATTCTCCTATATGGCGTGTGGATACTACCCAGTCTGAAGCATGCCCTACTAACTCAGGCCTACTGAAGTCCCTGGACTGGTGCTACACCAGAATGCTATACTGTATGTGCAGTACTCCTAAACATCAACCAGGATGAACATGTACCAGTCTGCCCTCAGACGCCTCCAGCTTGTACAGAATGCTGCCGCCCGCCTCCTCACCACCACGAGGAGGCTTGAACATATTACCCCGGTCCTCGCCACACTCACATGACTACCTGTTAGATTTAGAATAGATTTCAAGATTTTATTATTTGTTTTTAAAGCCCTAAACGGGCTCGCTCCCCAGTATCTATCACTCCTTTTAAATCCATACACCCCAGCCAGGTCCTTGAGGTCAGCTGACCAATTGCTTCTGACAATGCCCTCAACAAAGTACAGGTCTAGAGGTGACCGAGCTTTCTCAGTGGCCGGCCCCAAACTCTGGAACAGTCTGCCCTTGTGGATTAGGTCCGCTCGCTCCTTGGGAGCTTTCAAGTCCTCTCTTAAAACTTGATTCTAATTTTTGGTTTTGCTCTATTGTACTACAACTGTGTAATTTGTTGCTCTTTTGTTTGTGTTGTTATACCATGCTATTTTTGTCTTATTTTTCTTTTACCTGATCCTGTACAGCACTTTGGTTGACCCTTGGTCTTTGTAAATGTGCTTTATAAATAAAGTTTGATTTGATTTGATTTGAAGCATCTGTATGGGGGCGACAAAGGGTGTCAGGGTGAGTGAAAAGACAGCGGCCAGGAGAATGAGGCTTAATGGCCAGCCAGCCCACTTGTTCTTTGGGAGCCAGATGATTGTGCTCCCGATGGATTGTGCAGTCCAAGTAGGGAATGAGACATTACCCCAGATGAAGGAGTTTGAGTATCTCGGGTCTTGTTGTTCACGAGTGAGGGGAGGACGGAAAAGGAGATCAGTCGGAGAATCGGAGTGGCAGGGGCAGTAGTGCAGTCGCTGAACGGCACTGTCTACTGTACCGAGCAATCTTCGTTCCTACTCATGACCGAAAGAATAAGGTTGTGAATACAAGCGGCCGAAATAAGTTTTCTCCGACGGGTGGCTGGCATCTCCCTTAGAGATAGGGTGAGAAGTTCTGTCACGCGAGAGAGACTCAGAGTAGAGTCGCTGCTTCTTTGCCTGGAAAGGAGCCAGTTTAGATGGTTCGGGCATCTGGTTAGGTTGCCTCTCGAGCGTCTCCCTAGGGAGGTCCTTGCGGGACGTCCCACTGGGAGGAGACCCTTCCGGGGAAGACCTAGGGAGGTCCTTGCGGGACGTCCCACTGGGAGGAGACCCCCCGGGGAAGACCTACATAGGCGCAGATGGAGGGATTACATCGACTCACTGGTCTTGGAAGGCCTCGGGATTCCTCAGGAGGAAGTTATGTTGCTCTGGAGACGGAAGTCTGCAGCCCTCTGGTGGTGCTGTTGCCCACGCGATCCGACTACGGATAAGCGGCAAATGGTGCATTTATATAGCGCCTTTATCCAAGGCGCTTTACATAGATTGTGCATTACATTCACCCATACACACACCAACCAGCACATCGGGAGCAATTTGGGGTTCAGTGTCTTGCCCAAAGACACTTCGACATGTAGACAGGAGCTGGGATTCGAACCGCTGACCCATGGATCATTGGACGACCAGCTCTACCTCCTGAGCCACAATCGCCCCTGACAACCAGTCGACCTAAGCGGTTGAAGATGGATGGATAGATGGACACATGGGCATCGAACACGAGGGCATCCTATGTGGATGTACTAAAGAAAAATGCAGGGGCGGAAAGTACTGGCGATCTAGCCAGATGTGCATATAGGATGGAGATGACTGGAGACACTGCTGCTGGCCTCCATGAAAAGATGGCATATTTTTCATTTTATTGCCGAACTAATATAATACACGGTACCGTTTTTTTAATGTGTGGTTATTTTGTGATAATTCTCATGCCTTTTTAATATTGTGTGCTAATGTTTCAAATATATACGCTACACACTGTCTGGTGCCAAAACTTGCTTGCTCAGGCATAGGGATAGAATCCCCATAATTTTGCTTTTGTTTAGATCCCCAAACAAAATGGCATATATGCCTATTAATTATTCTTCGATGCCTTTATTATTTGAATATTTATTATCTACGTAGAGCTGTAGTCTTTCCAGTGTATCCACTTGAATTGAATGTTGTGTATGTTGAATTTTCAAAGAAAAGTGAAGTTTGGACACAAGGGTGCGCTGTTGCACCTCAGACTGGTTCATTCCATAGATAGACTATGGTGCATTCAGCCTCACGGGTCAGGCTGACAGGCTCCAACGAAAATGAAAGCCTGGGTACCGATCGAGGCTATAAACTACTGGAAACGTGATGGCAGCAATCACTCACCCATGGAACATGTTTTTAATCCCTCATCAATCAAATAAATAAAAAGGTGCTGATATCCTCTGGATTGGACTGATAAACAGTGTTGTACTTGCCCCCAACACACACACACACACACACACACACACACACACACACACACACACCATTGTCGTTGTCTTACCGTCACGTCAGCCTGTAGCCTATTTTCTTTTAAACAGATCACCCTGGCATGCTAGTGCAGGCTGTGTGTGTGATCGAATGGTCTCTTAACGAATGACCTTGGAACTCATTCCAAATGTTTTCAATGAGCTCGAAAAGCCTCGAATCCAAAGCTACAGAGACTGAGGGATACATTATGCATTCAATCTATTATTAATGGCAGCATTGAGTCGTGTAAAACTCGTGTTACCATCAGACAAGGCCGGGCCTAGGCCGGGCCCTCAGAAAATAATATAAAAAGCCCAATGAGAGGCTCAGGCTTTTGAGGCTTCTGTTCCTAGAGAGAGAGGATCCCACAAGCCCGGTTAAGCCCCAATTGTTGCTGGCTGCCATTATCATAATTAGCTTTTGATTGATTGATTGAAATATTTATTAACAGTTTGTAGAATTTACAGTACATTTTAAGCACAAACTCAATACAAAGACTGTCAACTGTGAGTGGACGACCCAATTAAGCATTACACTTGTTTACAACAGGGTCCACATTGTTCAATTCATCAAAACATTTAAAGACATAGGCCTACAAACATTTAGAGACATACAAATAGACATTTCTATGTAGCTAAAGAACAGAACAGGAATTCATCATATGGGAAGCAAAAAAGGGAAAAGATACAATATACAGTGAGGGAAAATGGGGGGGGGGGGGGGGGGGATTCTCATTTGTGTACTGTGTAGTAAGCCCATGACTGTCATGATTATCATGAAGTATGAGCGTCATGTGAACCATGACTATGGTAGCACCACCAGCAGAGTGTAGAGTAGGAGAGTAGCGACACGTGACACGTGCCAAACATTGCTCCTATGGCTGGAACTATCCCATTGATTACTCTGGGTAGCACTAGCCTATGTGGTAAGGCTGGATTTGGGGCATACCAGTAGACTAGCTACTTTATAGACTTTGGTTTATGTTAATGTAGGCAACCATTTGCCATAAACATACAACATGCATAAATTAGGATTAGGCTATACACAGAATCATCATTCAATAGCTCTATTTATCTATAAATATTATGTTGAAGTAAACTGCGTCGCGTAGTCATTGGCTAATAAAGAGAACGGATCTCTAAATAACATGGCGACACCGTCGTACTGCTGACTATACACAGCTGTAGGTACTCAACTCAACTCTCAACGGCCCCGCCTCCTACATTCAGGGACACCACTGCGTAAAACCCACAGGGAGCCCTGTTGATGCACTAAAGATGCTGTTCCAACTTTAGACATCAGCGGCTTGCTCGACTTTTCTCTCAGCAAAGGTTTGCCTAATTTAAAAAACAAAATAAAAGCATCCATGTTACACAACTCGCACAGAAGCTTGCGCGCATTCAAATGTAATCGTCGCGAGACATTTCACGCCACTATTCCAATTCCAAAGCCCTCTTTATTTACAGCATGAGGTGCAGTTATGGCAAGGAGTAGCAAGTCAGCGGCGAGGACCCTGGAGGATTTGACGCTAGACTCGGGTTATGGTGGAGCCGCCGACTCCTTCAGGTCTTCCAGTGCGTCGCTGTGCTGCTCTGAGGCACACGCGTCGAGTGCGCATGGGGGGAATTACTATTGGCATCTAACCGACTCGATGCACAGTCGACAGAACAGTCTGGACACTGTTAACACCGTTCTGGTCGAAGACGCCGAGATCCTGGAGTGCTCCGGGCACTGCGCTAAACTACCCGAGCTAGAGGATGTGCCATGGAGCCTCGGGGAAGTGGAGAGTGCGCTGACCAGGGACGAGGAGCTGCGGCTGGGGACCCTGTCGCTGTCACAGGACATTTTGCTCAGGCTTTCAGTGCTGGCCAGCCGCGCGCTGGTGAGGGTCGCCAAAGAGGCGCAGCGGCTTAGTTTGCGCTACGCCAAATGCACCAAGTACGAGATCCAAAGTGCCATAAGGATCGTCCTGTCATGGACCATCTCGGTGAACTGCATCACCGCGGCACTCAGTGCCTTGTCCCTGTACAACATGAGCACGGAGGACAAGTTCAGCCGCGGCAAGACGGAGCGGTGCGGGCTCGCCTTCAACGTGGGGAGGGTCTTCAGGTGGATGGTTGACAGCAGGATCGCGGTCAGGATCCACGAACACGCGGCCATTTACCTGGCCGCCTGCATGGAAAGCCTGTTCCGAGAGATGTGTGCGCGGGCGCTACGTAGTGCTTTGGTGGAGCAAGATAACGGGATTCCCAAGTTCACAGTCGAGTCTTTGGAGCAGGCCATCCACAATGACTCAGAGTTCTGGGGCGCTCTGCAACAGCACCAGCACCTCATTTGTGGGAAGAATGCAAGTGGTGAGTAGGCCTACATTCATTTCTGCAAGCCCGAGAAAGAGAATGTGACCCCCCACCTGTTACTCTTTACATGCTATTTTATTGTCAGAATGCACATGAACCTAATAATGGTTATTGTGTGTATTATACTATCCATAAGTCCGCCCTCTAATGACAACACGCAGGCTGGCTATTTATATCAAGACAAACATGGGAAGAGGCGGTATTGCACACATTCCAAATTGCATTCCCATACACATTGACCCAACCCTATTTTCACAAACATCTAAAAATGTAAGTAATGATTGATTGATTGATTGAAATATTTATTAACAGTTTGTAGAATTTACAGTACATTTTAAGCACAAACTCAATACAAAGACTGTCAACTGTGAGTGGACGACCCAATTAAGCATTACACTTGTTTACAACAGGGTCCACATTGTTCAATTCATCAAAACATTTAAAGACATACAACCATTTAGAGACATACAAATAGACATTTTTATGTAGCTAAAGAACAGAACAGGAATTCATCATATGGGAAGCAAAAAAGGGAAAATATACAAGCACTGGGAAAATATACAATATACAATATACAGTGAGGGAAATGGGGTGGGGGGGATTCAGATTTTACAGAGGCCAGTTTCGAATTGCAGCCATCCGTAGGTGCCCTTTGAGAGCGGTTTTGAAGGAGTCAAGGGATTCACATGTCTTAATGACTGTTGGTAGGGCGTTCCACATTTTGGTGGCATAGGAGCGAAAAGAATTTAGTCCCTTGTTTGTGCCGAATCTGGGTTGTACATGGTTTGTTGCACTCCCTCTGGTGTTGTGGGTGTGGACTTCGTTTACATTAAGGAAGTATTTAGACAGGTACATGGGTATCTTGGTGGTGTATCGAATCTTGTGGACCAGACCCATTGCAAGATGCTGTACTCTGTCGACGACCCTAAGCCATCCCAGCCTGTCAAAGTGGGCAGGGGTGAGGTGGGTTCGGGGGGTGAGGCCAAGTAGGAGCCTGACCAGTTTGTTTTGGGAGGTCTGGAGCCTTGTTTTAAGGGCCTTTGAGGTGCTGTGGTACCAAGAGGTGGATGCATAGTCAAAGAAACCTTGTACGAGGGCTCCTGTTAAGGTCTTCAAGGTGTTTTTGCTGACCAGTGAGGAGATCCTGTAAAGGAATCTTGTTCTTTGATTGACTTTTTTGATTACGTTGGTGGCCATTTTATCACCGGAAAGATTAGCCTCCAGGATGGAACCTAGGTAGGTAATTTGATCTTTTCGTGTGATAATATTGTCACCCACTCTAACCAAGAAGCCATCTGCCTTGCTGAGTTTACTATTTGATCCGAAGAGGATGGATTCAGTTTTTCCCAGGTGTAAGGATAGTTTGTTATCAGCGAGCCAGGTGCAGATTCTACCGAGTTCAGAGCTGAGGGTCTTTTCAACCTGCAGTTTGTTCCTGTCCGAGACCAGCAGTGCTGAGTCATCTGCGAACAGGAACAAGTTGCAGTCACAAGCTGAAGTCATGTCGTTAACATAAATTAGGAACAGTAAAGGCCCTAGTATGCTTCCTTGTGGGACACCACAGCTCACTGGGAGGGGAGGGGACAGTGTTCCGTTCACCTCCACCATCTGTTCTCTCCCCTCCAGGTAGGATTGCATCCAGCTCACTGATGTGCTATCAAAACCAATAGCTTTAAGCTTGTTAACCAGTATGGAGTGGTTCACGGTGTCAAAAGCCTTTTGGAGGTCCAGCATGACCATGCCGCAGTATTTTCCAGCATCCACCTCGTGTTTGATGTGATCGCTCAAATAGAGGAGGCATGTGTCAGTGGAGTGGGATGTTCTGAAGCCAGATTGGAACTCGTACAGCAATTTATTAGTGGCAAGATACTTTTCAACCTGTTCATAGACTATTTTTTCCATCACTTTCGAGATGGAGCTTAGAATAGAAATAGGGCGGTAGTTGCCGGGTTCTAATTTACTCCCTTTTTTGTACAAGGGGTTGGAGGGCACTCAGTTTTTTAAGTACCTCCTCGGTTGTTACCATTGCCATTTTAAAATCATCTTTACAAACACCAAGGTTTTTGTAGAAGGCTTTGATGTGCTCTACACCAAAACGCCCAGAGTGGGAGGGCAGTTTGCTAACCAGCTTTGTTGCAATGTTTGTAAAGAAGATGTTCAAGTGGTTGGCTACATCGAGTTTGTCAGTGATGAGGGTGTTATTCAATTTGATGTTTATGTTAGTAAACCTGGTTTTTAGTTTCCGACCACAGCCTAGTTGGTTGTTTAGTAACTTCCATAGCTCCCGAGGATTGTTTTTGATTTCCTCGGCTTTATCATTGATAAAGTTACATTTGGCTGATTTGGTCATGGCAATTACACCGTTTCTTAGCTTGTTACACTGGGCTTTTAGGTTGTGCAGTTTGGTTTGGAGATCACTGTCGAAGCGCTTGCACTTGGCTAGTTTGGACTTGCATTTAAGAAGTTCAGAGCATTTGTTGTCTCTGGCTTTCATTGCAGTCAGTATGTCCGAATTCATCCATGGCTCCGAGCGGGTTTTGACCCTGACGGTTCTCAAAGGAGCCATGATGTTTAGTACTGATGTAAATTTGGTTTTAAAGCCAAGCCATGCTTCTTCGACTAGTGAGCTCCTGAGCACATCGGACCAATCCAGATTCTCCAGTTCCAGGTTAAAGGCCTCACTAGAGTAGGTTTTGAGGTCCCTAGATATGACTGTTTTGTGACAGTCAAACTTTAGTTTTTGTATTTTGCGGGTACAGAAAATCATAAAATGATCACTGAGCCCACATACAATAACCCCTTTCTTTGAGATTCTGGATTTGTCCGAGGTCAGAATGAGATCAATGACAGTTTGAGTAGAATCACACACTCTTGTGGGTTGGGTAATTAGCTGACTGACACCATGCAGATCACAAAACCGACTAAATGACTTGAACACAGGAGCTTCCTTACGACGCATATCCGTATTGTAGTCGCCAATCAGGATCTTCTCTACACATTCCTCCCCAGCTAAGCACCCCTCAAGTATATCATAGAACTCATTCTGATCAGGGGGTCTATAGACGGTGCCCACTAATACTGATTTAGCATTTTTGAAAATTAATTCAACCCACACAGTTTCAATTTCATCATGCTGCAAGTCAGTACGAGTAATGTATTCAGTATCTTGGTGAATATACATGCACACGCCACCACCATGTCTGTTTCTGTCATTTCTAATGACTGAGTAATTTTCTATTTCAATCTCTGGGTCTTTAGTAGACTCATCAAGTTTAGTTTCAGAGAAACACAGTATGTTTGCCTTACCGTTTTGGAACAGATGTCTGATCTCAGCTAGTTTGGGACTCAAGCTATTCACATTCAAATGAAACAAGTGAAGGCCGTTGGATGCGACGATTGTGTTAATTTCGTCTGTGTTGAAGTAGTCAGAGGTGTGACTGAGGATGGGCGGTGGAATGTCCGTGGCTGAGGTGTGAATGGGGAGGGGCGGTGGAATGTGGGTGTCGCCGTTGAACATGTCTGAACATGTCTGAACATGTCTGGACATGTCTGTAGGCCAGGTCAGATTCATCCTGATGTCTGGGTCCGTGGCTGGGGTGGGAATGGGGGAGGGTGGTGGTCTATTATCCTCTGTAGTCCTGGGTTGACTGTGGGTGTTGGGGAGGGGGTGGTGTTCCTCGTTCAGCTCCATGATCACTGCCGCTGGGGTGGCTTCGGCGAACAAGACGCCTGCGGTGTTATGTGGGGGTCCGCTGGCGTTGGTTGTCTGCAGTTCATGGGCTGATCTTGAAGTTGCGTCCGTTGTCCGTTCCGTGGGGGAGGCGCTCGAGGCGCTCGCGGCGCTCTGGAAGGCGTGGAAGCCGTGGCGCGTTGCGATGGGAACGTTCGTTGTTTGCGGAAGCACCAGTTGCTGCTGTGAGTGCAGTCTCGCTTGTGATCGGGTAACCGGTCCAGGATTGAAGTGAATATCACCCGATAGTAACAAGAAAAGAATAATCACAGTTCTGCGATCCATCTTGCCAGTCGGGGGCTTGTACTTGCGATTCGGGTTTGCTGTTAACAGGCCATGAATCGCTGCTGACCCAAAAGAAATGTGCTTACTTTCAACGCCAGTTAGGAGGTAAAAATCGCTGTGAAACTCCTCCGCTTCGATTCCGTGACGTTCCATCTCTCCTTGGTGGTGTAAGGTCCATGTTGAATTAAAGTATGCGTCCGTAATCCATAGCATGAAGAGGAGGAAAAAGGCGGAAAAGGTTGAAAACATAGCTAAAAATCGCTGTTGTCTGGGGAGCTCTCTGAAGTGCGACCGGTCCGTTCGAGGGTCAGCTTGTATTCCAGCTGTAATCAGTCCCCTGGCATACACTGGCCCGGTTTCCTTTTTGTTGACTCTGTGAGTAAGTAAGTGATGCCTGAAGTTCACTGAATTTCAGAGGCCGCTAACATAAGGTGTGTGGTTTTGGAATCATGATATTAATAATTGTTCAACTATGACTGGAGCAAAGAAGCAGATATCCAAATAGTTCAGCACCAGGTAGCTAAGCACCAGGGATGAATTGACTTGTTGTATAGGTCCTTATCTCTGTGTGTTGCTAAGTGGTTTTTAAGAATACATCCATGGAATTCTTCCTCCCTATTAGTTTGTATGAAGCAGAAGCAGGAGCAATGGAACAGGACCTATAAGCCTATAAGGTTCTCAAAGTGAGGTCCAGACGAGACCCCCAGGGAGTCAGGGACCCCTGGGTGTGTGTGTGTGTGTGTGTGTGTGTGTGTAAGTAGGTCGGCAGTGGCTTATTGTCGGTATCAGTCGGTAACACACGGGAGTGTATCACCGTTACAATGCGTTAGAGGATTGCTGAGGCGGAGGGCCACACCTACCATCAGCTCCCAGCACTTCCCACACGACTTGCTGCACCAAGCCGTGCTACTCATTTGCTGAGTTGGCGGTGCCTGGGATCGAACCCATGAACTTGTGGTCCGACTGAGCTACCTTGCACCTTACCTTACCTTGCTAGATTGATGTTAACAACATCAATCTTATGGAGGTCCCTGGCACACAGTCTTTTCAAACAGGGTTCTGTGGCTGAATATATATTAATTTTGGGGGTCCTTGACATGAAAATGTTTGAGAACCACTGCCCTAAGCATTGTAGGTGCCTGGCGGTATGCTTTTAGTAAAGGCCTTCTCAGTTCATTTTCTAAATGCTGTCCTGCATGGACACCTCTCAGAGCCTGTGGTTTAATTCCTGGGGTACATAAATCTCTTCTCTACTTCAGCCAACTACCATGATGGCTTGTAGATCAGCTATTTCTGAGTTTTGTTTATACATTTCTAGAAATGTTTTGAAAAATGTCACCTATAATGACATGCCTAAAATAGCGATTTAACCCTCATTTGATGGATATGCCATGAAATTACTTTTGAGGCTTTGTACTCAACTCCAACAGGTTTATGTAATAAACGGCCTCGGGGGAACCTTGGTCATGCGTTATGTCTAGAATGAGGTGGACGAAACCGAGGAGTCATAGAGAAAGTAACAAAGAGAGAGAAATAGTTCAGAGACAGAGATAGAGAGAGGGGGAAGAGAGAGGGAGAGAGTGACCTTCAAACCCTATTGATGCAGTTCTTGAAGGAGTCTGAAGAAAGAATGGAGTCAAGAGGCCAGGTTACAGGCTCAAGCACAGGAGCTTGGATGTAAAAGGACAAATACTGTAGATAAACACCTTGCGCCAAATCTGTGCTGCAATACGAAACTGGCCCACGTAAATTCGGAATCCCCCACCCACCCCTTTTCCCCCTCACTTATATATATTTTTCCCCTTTTACCTCTATGATGATTTCCTGTTTTTGGCTATGTGTATATTTGTACGTCTCTAATGTTATGATGAATTGAAAATGGTGGACCCTCTTCTAAACAAGTGTAATACTTTATGGTGTCATGATTGTCATCCACTGACTCACAGTTGACAGTCTTTGTATTAAGTTGTACTTGAAATCTACTGTAATTCTGCAAACTGTTAATACATGCAGTACTTCAATCAATCAATCAACCAATGCAGTAAAAAATGTAATTTGCTTGTATAGTTACGACAGACATTGTCAGGATGAATCACTGTCTGTAGGCATATAGATTATTTGCTTGGTTAGCACAATAAATAACTAGACTGATAACTGGGACACAGTGCAAGCTGGCACATGGCCATGCTGCACAAAAGGACACCGCAAGATATACAGCATGACAACAGACCACATCAAATGCTAAGCATGATTTGACCTGACACAATATTGAAAATGGCCCATGTGCAAATAGTCAGTTCATTGTCGTCTCCTTACTGTAGGTTAATCCATGGGCAAGTTAGGAGTTAACTTTGGTAGCATTCTGCTACCAAAGCAGAATGCTAAAGAAAAGGATTATAGTTCATCCAGTGATTTCAAGAGACACTGGGTGTCTCCATTGACTGTAAATGTCACTGACTTGAATCAAGTGAGTTTGAAATAGGTTTGCATTGTTGTTGTGAAACCGCACACAGCTGCAGCAAATATGAACACATGGACAGGGAACATGTTGGTTCAAAATGTCAGTGGAGTGAGAAGAAACATGCTTCAACCGCAAAGTTTGTTGTTGCTTTTTGGGTGCAGATCATGAAGCACCAGAATGTCATTCTAGAAGTGCACAAATCATAATGCTCTGAGTCTGACGGCCATCAGGTCACCTTATGCTGATTACGGGTACATTCACATGCACCTAGTTGGAGTTGATTACGGGTACATTCACATGCAAAGCTAGTTGGAGTTGACAGATGTTCTTAACTTCTTTGTAACATAAGATTCACAAATCATCCTGCAGGTCTTGCCTGACAGACAGACGGACAGCTCTTAATTTCCGGCTCTCCAAAGGTGCTGAACTTGTATCAATACATCATGCCAGGTGCCCAATAGCCTCAAATGGGTCAGGGAACAATCTATAGTTCCCTCGGGCTTAATTCCACACAGCAATTGATTTGTCACATTTAGGCCTTTGAAGGCTGGGGGCAGAGAAATACATGGTCAAGAAATGAATTGTTGTAACTAAAAACTGAATTGTGGAATATTATACTGGCGTATCAGATGTAGCTAAATAGATATTAGATAAGCATAAGACTGACATAGACGGAAGCAGATGATAGCAATAGCAAAGTAAAAACAGAGCTCTCCTTGTTCTTGGCTGTTTTATCGGCGATTGCAATGACAGATATTGTCCAACATAACACTATAATGTCACACCTGCTGCTGTTGGTTCTACATTGGCGCATGTAGCATATGGCAGCCACCTACACACACGCATGCATGCATGAACGCACACACACACACACACACACACACACACACACACACACACACACACACATGCACAGCAGCACACGCACGCACACATGGGCACATGCATTGCACGCACCTCTCCATCACTGAGTCAGTGTTCTTCTCAGGTGTAGGGTTTCCCTTCCTCGCCTGTGGCATCCTGTCAGAACAGGAAACCACCCTGTAGCATTACTGTGGAGTCGTACTTACAGCTCTTGTTAACCTAAAGAACACAGCGCTGCATTTGATTTCCCTGCGGACATGTGTGTGTCAGAGAGAAAATGTGTAGTCGAACATGATCTCTAGGTACAGCTCCCTGGAGCCAAGTTCTGATCATACCTTGACAGTGACTTGTCTTGGCTCAGAGGTGGTACAGTATGACTTTCAAGTCCGGGCAGATATTAGAGATATAGCAGCTTGGTGGCAGAGTTTCAAGAACTTAAACCTACCCGTTGTGCTTTAACCCCAGCATGTGTGTAGCAAACAGCAAAAACAGCAGATCTACCTGTAGATCTGATATTTTTGCAGAAGATTTTTGGTGTTGAGGGAAAAGGGGTCCTAGTATAGACTCCTGCATGGGGGACTCCAATCGACAAAGTATATAGTTTTTAAGTTGTTTATGGACTCTACTGGTGGTTGTCCAGGACGTGTGTGCGCACACATGCTTACAGCTAATCTCCGACACATTCCCTGGTGTATGCCAGAGGCCAACGATGAACCAAAAGTTTCCAGAACGGCCTGTTATAGCACCACCATGAGGCGCTATAACAGGTTAAAATAACACTTTATTCATTGAAATAAGTTGCAGTTTGTGGTTTTAAAACAGCCAATTATGACTGTAACAGTACCTCTACTATATAATTTATGATTGCTCTTACAGGAGGTGAAAGGCAGGTCCTATTCCACTCACAGGAGTTTAGTTTCTTATCCAACAGCCGGCGTTTGCTTGCCTGGTGCACTCATTCACACGTGTTTGGTGGAAGCATTGTCAGAACAGACAGACAGACAGACAGACAGACAGACAGACAGGAGGAATGGTTGGGGGCTGCACTAGTAACATTCAGCTGGATGAACTGTCATACTCTCCATACAGTATATGGACATCTAAGGGTGGTAGCGGAGACATTCTCTTGAGTGTACAGGGTTTCATGAGGGCCCAGGTAAGGCCGGGCCTTAATTGTCGGGCCTGTTGAGAATTCTAGTTTTCGCCGGCTGCCGGGCGTGGCTGCACTAATAACTTTGGGGCAGGCCCGTCAAGAGTTTGAATGGACAGGTAAAAGTCAAGAGGGAGACATCGGATGGGGAAGGAATCAAGGATCAACATGAACAGGTTCTGACATATATCCAAGATCAAAGGGTTTGAGGTTTGAGGTCAGATGTAGAGTTGCTGGCCAATAGTGATGACATCAGGGATCTCCATATATGTATGGACTTAACTGCGACAGCATGTCGCATTTACTATGACATCAGGGTCTCCACATCTCCATCCCTGATGATGTCACATGATGTCACGAGACCTGGGCACCATATATGGTGCCCGACACACTGATAGTGCCCAACACACTGACGGGAAATGCTCGATTCGATAGTTAACTGCGACATTCGGTCGCAAGGAGGAGACCAGTCTGTGCAATGTCTGGGCATTGTGGAGAAATACCCTAGCCTTTGCTTGCAATGTGTAGGAATTTTATCGTGCGTGCACACACACACACACACACACACACACACACACATGCACACACACAGACCTGTCCCTGCACTTGACTTACTTTGACTTATTCTTGTAGGCTCCTAAGTGGAGCATAGGGCCGCCATCACACCCCGCCATCGGACTCTGTTTTGAGCAGTTTTATTGTGTCTCCACTGATCTTCTCCAGGTCTGTTTTGGCTTTTCTTTTGCCCTGTGGATTCCAGTCCAGTGCTTGCCTAGTGATGTTGTCAGGAGGTTTTCGCGGGGTATGTCCAATCCATCCCCACTTTCTCTTCATCCTGGCTGATGGAGTTTTGGTTGGTTTTCTCCAACATGCTGGCATTTGATATTTTATCGGGCCACCTGATGTTCAGAATGTGCCTTAGGCATCTGTTGACAAATGTCTGGAGTTTGTTGGTGGTAGTATTTGTCACTCTCCATGTCTCTGATCCATAGAGGAGAACTGACTTGACGTTGGTGTTAAATATTCTGGTCTTATTACGGAGGGACAGTGCCTTGAAGTTCCAGATGGGTCGTAGCGTGGTGAAAATGTGTCTGGCCTTGTTTATTCTGCTTTTGATGTCATCATCTGATCCACCATCCTTGCCCAGTATGCTCCCGAGATATGTGAAGCGGTCAGTCTCTTTGATGTTGTCTCCCTGTAGTTGGACTGGGAGATCCTGTTTGTTGTTTACCTTCATGAGTTCTGTCTTTTTCACATTTATCTTGAGGCCAGACTTTGCTGCCTCTTCGGAGAGTAGTGTTAGCTTTGACTGTGCGTGTTGGTGTTTGTGAGAAAGAAGACAGATATCGTCTGCAAAGTCATGGTCTTCGAGTTGTTGGGTGAAGGTCCACTGGATGCCAGTCTTACTGGCCATGGTTGTGTTTTTCATGATCCAGTCGATGGCCATCAAGGAAATTGTTGGTGAGAGCATTCAGCCTTGTCTCACCCCGGTCTTAACTTCAAGAGGGCAAGTTAGCTTTCCATTGTGGATGATTTGGCAGTCGGAGTCCTCATACAGCTGTTGGATGATGTTGATGAATTTCTGAGGGATTCCGTAGTGTTGCACGCACGCACGCACGCACACACACACACACACACACACACACACACACACACACACACACACACACACACACACACACACACACACACACAGACCTGTCCCCGCAACAGGTCTGGTATTAATGCAGACCTTGGGAAGGGAGTAGGGGAATGCTAATGTGACAGTCTAGTACAGGGTGAGAGAGAGAGAGCCGCAGCCAAGTTTACTTCAATTGATTAAGAGTCGGGAGGTGATAGAAAACAGCTAATTCTTCAACCCAGCCAGCTGCTGACACAATGGATTGGGTGTCTTTCATTTTTCTCTTTCCTTCCCTTTCTCAGTGTGCCTCTGAGGCTTCTGTAAACCATTACAAAGTTTCACTTTGTCGTCAACTGCTGTGTGTGATGACACGTGCAGCTGGCACACGGCTCAGTGACACTCCATCAGTGGCGTCTATGTGAATGAGCGGCAAGTGCAGGCGTTGTACTGCTGAGTAAATGAACAGAGAATGGGAAGGAATGAGCAGCTCTACAGTGTTCAAGAGTTCAGCATTGTTGACTCGAGTTAAGTTGTCACAATGTGGAAATCAATCTCGTACTGTAGCTTAACCCATAAGATCTGAGGACCTGAGTCTACAAAATGTATTCTAAAACTGTTTTCTGAAAAACCCATGTTTCTATATCTGTGGTTCTCAAACTATTTCATGTCAAGAACCACCAGCCCAGAATGATTTGTATTTGGCCGCGGATCTCCATCTCAAAGTCTTTCGTTCCAGGGACACCCAGAAGCAAAGATTTGAGTTTAAAGTTTTCAGAATATATATTCAAAGATTTGCACATATTTGTGCACTTGTGGCCCCTGAAAAAATGAAAGTTACAGGTATGGTGTGTGCAACATGAAGTGGGAGATTACCAGAATGACAGTAATCCTTAATCATATTCAAGATCTTTTGGAGAGAAATTTAGACTAGAGCACTGCTGTGTGTGTGTGTGTGTGTGTGTGTGTGTGTGTGTGTGTGTGTGTGTGTGTGTGTGTGTGTGTGTTCAGCTCGTGCTCGTTGATGGTCGTTAATGTCAAGGCAATTATGTTCATGCACTGTCAAATAGGTCTACATCTATTCTAAGGTAGCATAATACCTGACATATCCTGCTCATCGCTGTGCGGAAATGTGTAAATGTTTGTGTTTGAGCACAACATGCATTTTGAGAACCCACAAATGTTCTGTGTGCGCGCACGTTGTGCGGCCCGCCACACAAAATCATTCTACAGTTGTGGCCCCTGGCCTAGTTTAATACCCCTGCCGTATATCCTACCGAAACATAGACCATTTAAGTGAATGACAAAAGTCACAAAACAAAACTCCTAATGACAATTACTGCATTGGATTACCTATCTCAAGCAAGTTTCAAGTACAGTATCTGCAAGTAGTTATGATTTCATTTTATTTTATAGGACACTGGGGGCTCCAACTTCGTCTCATCTTTCTAAATACACTGTTTTGGGATTTAGCAGTGGGGAAGCGGTGCTCCCCCACTAAAGTTGGTATTTTGGTTACCTGTCTAAATCCCTAAAACACCTCCGTTACCTGTTATATTATGCATAGGTGTGGTTTGGGCGTTACAATAATTAAACCAATCGCCGTGCCACATATGCCATTGCTTTTAAGAGATCCCTTATTCGTTGCCCGTTATGCCCAGTGCTATATTGCTTCATAGCCTTACGGTCTATAGCCCATGGAAGAGTGTTGCATTGCTGCCCCAATTCAAGGTAGTGGTAGTTCCAACCAATGGCCTTCGGGTGTGTCAGGGACAAGACAGACACTGCTAAACGTGTCTCTCCCAGTAATTCCTTGTGGCAGCCTTGGGTGGAGTGAGGGTGCTACCCCAGGTTCATTGGCCCTTTTATACACAACTCAAACGAGAAATGCCATAGCACTATAAGTCCATAATCACAATCGCTGTCACTGGGGAACACACCTGTGAGGCTGTGACTAGGAGTCCATATATGATGGAGTTTGAAAGAAATCGACTGGAGGGGGGGGGCTCGAAACACCCATAAAATAAGCTGTCAGTGACAGATGAGACCCAGACGAACACTGTCTGGTTCTTTAATGCCAGAGGAAAACGTGTCAAAGGAAGCAAGTACCAACAGGTGGATTAACCAGACGAAGCATCAGTATCTATGACACATTATAATCAACTCCTCAGCACTGGCTTCCTATGAGTGAAACCTAAAAAATAATAATAAAGATAAAATAAACACATTTTTAATTTGCCATCCCTTACATGTTTATCGTTTAAAGCTTAATTCAAAGAGATTTGTTTTAGTGTGTCAGAAGAACTTTGCTGTTGAATGTCTTCTGCTTGAAAAGCCGGTACTGTGTGAAATTCAAAACGGCATGTCAGGAGTCAGGACATGTCAGAAAGAATGCTCTGACACAGACATAATAAGCAGAATCACTGTGCCTGTACAATGAATGCACACTTCTGAGATAAAATGTTAATCCTTAAGATTATATAAAACAGAATCCCGTGATTTCTTTCCACCCTAAAACATGATCATCAGGTATTATTATTATATAAGGAGGAAGATCTTTTTAGTATGCCGGGTTTGCCTGATGGGTGGTGAATTGATCCACCTGAACTGAAGCCACACCCACAGCTGTTGTATGATAAAGGGGGTGGGGTTGGGGTCCGTACGCTTTTCCGACCAGTCATTGGTCCGACCGGAATCACTGGATTAAGGTTGGCAAACATGCGCTGCTCTGTGCTTGCGGTTATGGTTAGGTTAGGGTTTGAGGTATATTGTCGTTGTCGGACCAATAAATTAGTACTGCACCTGTGCACCAGTGGGGTTAGGGGAGGGGATGATATTGTGAATGTGATGTCACTAATCTCACTATATTACAGTTTTTTTTCATAATTTGGCATGCTTGACTGTCAAGGTTTCAGCCTCAAGGAAAAAACCCTAAATACAAACAACAATCACACCAAGGGGTCTAATGAAGTACCGTCACATCATAAACACATGAAAAATTGGAAAAATACAAAGATCACGGCACTCCATCTTAAAACACCATATTTTACACCTTTTCTCGCTGGCATTGTTCTAGAAATAGTAATTGTAATCACTAATCACATGCCGAAAACGCTTCACTCAATGCTAGTTTCCATCTGTGATGGCGAGGGCACCCATTACAAGGAAGTATGCAAATGTAGTGCATGCACAGGTCAGGGAAATGATGCATGTACACATGGGAATAATTGTCAATTGTGATAATTGAATAAACTAACCATCTGTTTTGAATTATTTAGAACATAATCCAGCAGGAATGTATCTTTGAGAATGAAGAGAAGCTGAAAAATAATGAATTATGCAAATTATGCATGCAACCCCCATTACCACAATTCACTCTCATGCATGGTATATCTTTACCGTATATGACAACCACCCCCACCCCTATTCACACAACCCCTGGGCGATCGGATCGTGTGTCAACAATGTTTAGTGACCACGAATCACGATATAAAAATACGTACAAAGAATCACCCAAGCTTGCACTACGGTATGAAGTAGATGGCTACTTCTTATGACGTCCACTTATTCTGTCCTTGACGGTGAGTTCTTAGATATTGTGGAACCACATGTTCTATTGCAGGTGTGGCATGACGTTAGGTTGTAGTGGTGGACTGGTGCGTTACGTTCCTCACACACACACACACACACACACACACACACACACACACACACACACACACACACACACACACACACACACACACACCCCATCTAAATGGATATAGATGAACTGCCCATAAGGATCTACCATATGGGCACTTTGGGCGTTATATTTATTTATTTTATTTGTTTGTTTGTTTTTTTTAGCTCCACAGACATTTCCCCCACTATTCTGAAAGAAAAAATCACACCTGTGTGAACTAAGTGGTGCAACTCTGTGTGGGGTCCTCTAACACGCCCAGGGTGCCGGCCCGGTTCCGGCGAGCCGCCCCGCGTCCGAAACGGTTGAGAAATGACAGAGTTACCGTGTGGGGGAATTGGCAGACAACACTCTCTCACACAAGTAATTGTGTGGTATTCTCCCTCCCTCTCTGTCTCTCTCCCTCCCTCCCTCTCTGTCTCTCTCCCTCCCTGTCTCTCTGTCTCTCTCCCTGTCTGTCTCTCTCCCTCCCTCCCTCTCTGTCTCTCTCCCTCCCTCCCTCCCTCTCTGTCTCTCTCCCTCCCTCCCTCCCTCTCTGTCTCTCGCATGCACCAATGCTCTACATTGTAATTAGCACAACAGTGCAACTCTCTCTCTCTCTCTGTTTCTAGCTCAGCAGCGCCACCTTTGCACCTGTTGGTACCCCAGACAGACAGACAGACAGACAGACAGACAGACAGACATAGGGAGGGACAGACATTGCTGATCCTTGAAGTGGTTGCACCACTTAAAAAATGTGTCTAAAGACTCTAAAACAAATTTGTGTGTTATTGTTGGTGAGAATGCAGCTGAGAAGTGCAAAAGCAGCAACGATGCGCTAGTCTAGAGTGGCTGTTGTTCAAGGTGGGTGGGCCCACTGGGCCGTGTGAGGTCATGTGTTTCTTCTGGTGAAATAAAAGACGTGTGTCCGCCATCCAGCATGGATTTTTTACATTCTGCACACAGTGCGTCAGGTGGCTCGACAAAAAAAAGGTATTAAAAAACACTGAAATTCACTGGCGGATTCTCTCACTCATCTGCTTAATATGTGGGTCAAATAAAAACAATGTGTTTGTTTGCTTGCTTGGCTGTCACTCTGGGGGCGAGGTAGGCGGCCGGGAATAGGCCAATTGAACGGCATAAAAACGTCCCAAAATGCCTCAAAACAGCCAAAATTCAGGTTTGCACGTGCATGTGCAGGGAGGGACTTTTAGCTTCAGTGCCCAGGGGCCCTCAGAGGTGCTAATCCAGCCCTGCACACCATGCATCAGTTTGCAGCAGATAAAGGCTGATGGGTACCGTACCGTATACCGGCCAAACACCAACAAAGTTTCCAGGTCAGTGTGAAGAAGAGATCGAACCAGAGCAACATTTTCAGTGCTATCTTGACGATAGCTTAGCTGATAGCGTTTTATTATTTAGCTTCCCTGTTGGCTTTGAAGAAACTACCTTCACCACTACTGCTTTTATGTGTACAGAGGATATCCACATTACACTGCAGGTTAATAATGCATCACTATGCATTCTACTATCTAGTCCACCTTCATGGCATCTTACAAAATCGCTCTTAGATTGAGAACCCTGACAGAAACAGGACTGACTTAGGATCATCATCAATCATTGATTCCATTCCTTCCCCCAGGTGTTCGAAACGTGTACTGCTGAACCGTGATTGCCCCTAGCCTCCGGCCATGCGGTGTCCAATCATTAATTATATTGCAATGTACCGCAGGGGTACAAAAGTGTGTCTTTGATATTTTGAAGATGATAAAACTAAAAGGGAGTTGGGCCACAATTATAATAGTCTATGTCTTGTGTAAACCACTTTACACGTGCTTCCTTTGCACAGGATACATAAATCACCATCAGCTGCACAAACACAGAGCAGATATAGTTCATGTGGTAGAAATAAACAGTCACTACTTTTGACATGCCAGCCCGGCCTTGGAATAAACATGACTTTTCCCTATGGGGCCAAAGCTTGCCGTATGGCAGTGGTTTTCAAAGTGGCCACCAGGGGTGAGGGAATTTGAATGGAGAGAAATGTTTTTTCTTCCTTTTAATCAAAAAATAATAATTTAAATTCATAAGATAAATATTTTACCAGTTTATAGTGTGAGCTTGTAGATCGGGCATTCTTTGCAATTTCTAATAATTATCGGCCACACCTACTAGATCAGGGGTTCTTAACCCGTGGGTCGCACCCCACGGGGGGTAGCCAAATTATATATATATATATATATATATATATTCCGTTTTTTTGCGACTGAATGGCTGGAAAATGGAAATAGAGTTTACATAGTACACATAGTGCATGCATAAACTTAAACTCCTTAATGATTATATCTGGTTTCAGTCTTTATTTATGATGTATATTCGCTATTATTAAGGTTATTATAGTGGCCAATTTGTATTGGGGGTGGGGAGGTAAATGGTGCATTTATATATATTTACATACCGGTAGATTGTGTATTTGTATTTGTATTTATTTATTCAGCACAGTATAAAAACAACACTGAACATATAAATATAAGAAGGGTAAAGTGCTAGGCTGAGGCAAAAAAGCCCAAGGGGCTTATACGAGGCCTCTACCTATATAAATTCATACACCGATGGCGGCAGAAACCATGCAAGCCAACCAGCACATCAGGAGCAATTACGGGTTCAGTGTCTTGCTCAAGGACACTTCGACACTAACTCTGGAGGAGCCCGGGTTCGAACTGACAACCTTGCGGTTACCATCCAGCCACTCTACCCCCGGGAGGGGGGCGGGGGTCGCGTAACACGGCCAAAGCATTTCCGGGGTCCCCAGCCACAAAGAGAGGGAGAGAGAGAGAGAGTTGAGAACCCCTGTACTAGAGGGTAGGATTCTGGTAATATCACTTTAGTCCAGGGTACACACGGTTTGATTTTAATGGTGAGAAAGAAAACGGCCACAATTGTGCTTTCAGTCTTTTGTGTCTTTCTCTTTCTATCCCTTAGAAAGCGAGAGCCTGGTATGTATCAGTACCGGGTCATTTCCTTGACTACAGTCGATCCGCTGATGGAAAACGGAATCTCCTTCTATGACCAGTATCTCATTACGTCTCCTGGGAGCTCAGACCTGTGTGTGTGTGTGTGTGTCTCTCTCTCTCTCTCTCTCTCTCTCTCTCTCTCTCTCTCTCTCTCTCTCCAGTCCATCTCAACCCTTACTTGATCTGTGCACATTATAATGAGGCTACATTTCTGCCATTGCATTGATTGAGTTGTGCGTGACCTTGTCCCGTCCTCCATGTCTAATAGCTCTGTCAGGCCCGACATGGAAGCGAGCCCCACTCCACCCCCCTCCCCACCGCCCGCTCCTGCCAGCCTGCTTCGCACCGGCAGGCCGCAGATAGACGCGTGGGTACCGACTATGACAGATCTCCACAAGAATGACCCAACTCTACTGTGTTTGTTCAAGTTTGTGCCATAGAGTGGGCGGGGTCATGCATGTACGGCACGCACGTGACAAGCAGGGCATGAGCAAGAGGGTAACGCTGTGTCTGAGTAAAGGATCTTTGACGGGCTGAAAATGGGCATTTTCAGATGGCCCTACACAAACATATACAAGAGCTTCTGCCAGTTTTCCATCTCCATACTATCTAATTAGTGACAGCATATGGTATAGATTACCTCCAGAGAAGGTATACATCTTTCTTTCTTTTCTTTTTCTTTTTTTTGTTCTTGACATTTCTTTATTACTAACATATGGTTCCTGCATGACTCCTATTTCATTCTCAAAAGTGGATCAGTGACTGGTTAATATAACAACCACATTGTTAGGAGGAGGAAGGTGGAGGCAGCCACTTTTACTTCGGGGGCACGTGTTAGTCTGACGTCCCATTAGTCCGACATACCACATACCGGTTAAGACTCACCCGTGGCTTCCACGTGCGCCGTGCGGTTATGGTTAGCGGTAGGGTTAGTAATGTTGGATTATTGGGACGTCAGAGTAACGCTACGTACCCTTTTACTTCTTTCCTTTATGTTCACACACACAGTAGTACACACTGGAAATTTACTGACAATTTGATAAAAGATCAATCACAAGAACCCTGGGGTCTCTATTCTGAGGCAAACATTCAGCAAAAATAGCTGCTCTATAAGTTAACTATGCCAGTATGCGTCAAAACAGTTTTTGAAAAATAAGTGGGAAATATCTGTGAAATACTAGCAAACCTAGTTTAGAGCCCTGGGGGAAGTGTATATAGGGTTTAAGTGGTAAAGAAACTGGATTGGTCAAATTACACAACCTGATTGAATGGGTGGTACAATGCCATTATACTAGCCCTATGAAGCCTAATCTCTTTGTGCAGGTTTGTTTATCACTGTGCGGCTAAGAAAAACGGTTGGAACAATGGCCCTTAAAGCTGTCTTATAATGACAATAGCCAGTTGTGATGTATTGTTTAAGTAGCTCATCGCTGTTATGTACAGTGAGGGACTAGCTTAAGGGCAGCTATAGAAAGCAAAACAGTGCGGGGTAATTTATTTTATGTCAATATACCTACTTCATTCTGCCCAAAATGAAGCGATGCATATAAATTATGAGATTAGGCGAGGGCTGTTGCAGCCAGGCCCTATGTTGGATACCAAGGGCACTTTTTTGTCAACAATTTTTGTCTCCACCAGCCAAAGGCATGGGGAGAGTATGTTTTGCATTCCGTTCGTGTGTGTGTGTGCCAAACTTTGCACACACTCCCTGGATGCCAACGATGAACCTCTGCCCCAAATATTCCACAACGGCCTGTTATAGCGCCACCATGAGGCAGCTTTTCACATTTTTACCTATAACTGCACCGATCTGCTCAAAACGTTGCATGCACACTCCCTAGACAGGCAAAGGACAAACCTTTGACCTGCATCTTTCACATCTGCCTTTTATAGCGCCACCAGGAGGCAGACTTTTGTAAAAACAATTATTTTGATATTACTCCTCCAGATTCTGTCCAAAAATCCCGCAAATCCTTACACAGTATCTCTATAGTCATGTGCTCAAGACGGATCTGTCCGATATTTCATATTCCACCCTAATTGGCTAACATTGGCTTTCAAAGTTTGGCCCGTTTTGAACAAAAAGTCTCAAATCATGAATGCAGCGTGCATTTTACGTGAAATCTTTCACTCACTTTCCTACTACTGAGGAATATATCCCACCCTTTTCACATTGGCCTGTTATAGCACACATTTTGCTTCAAATCATCCAATTGCCATCAAAGGCGTAAGAAGAAATGGCCTTTTCACATTGGCCTATTATAGCACCACCAGGAGGACACAACCTGACCTGGCCTGGTGGAGACCTGTGCCTCAAGGGGTACTTTTCCTAGTTTCAATATCTTTCTCTCCAAGTTTAGTGCCTATTGCACTCAAAATCCACACACGTGTTGCCCCCGTCACTGCTGCTGACCCCATACAGTTGGTCACGTGGGAGGGTCTAGACGCGCATGTGTCTCCTCCCATGCACATACCAGCCACTTCTTTTCACCTGACACCGGGAGGATGTAAACTAAAGCATGCAGAGTCGCTAGTGCAGCAATAGTGAGCACCCTGTAGTGTAGGCCCACTGCTGTCTTCCCACCCACTTCCTTGTATTTGGTCTCCCTGGTCTTCTATTGAAAAACATAGATTCCGTCTGAAAGTCAAAAAGCAATATCTCCCGACTCCCCTGAGCAATGGCATGCTATATTAGCTCAGTGGTAAAAATGTCATCACTTGCATGGGGGACGCGGGTTCGATTTGTGGGTAGGACATGAAAGTCACAGCTGAGAGTGCAACTTGAAGTGAAATGAAATAATACATGATTAATGGCTACTATAAAAGGATCAAGCCTGAGGTCACAATACATTAACAATCACTCACTTGTTGGACGCAGAAAGTCACAGGGTTTGGCTGTCTCTGTCACTGGACTGGGACAGGTAATAAGAAGGTGACTTGCTGAAGCCTCCATGGTACTGTAGATGTGCCTGTCAGTTTTGGTCATGCCATGATGCTCCATCAGCCAGACACACAGGTGTGTTCCACAAGCTCTTCCTCACTTCCTTCTAGGAAGTCTGTCTCTGCCAGGGAGGCACTTTGAAGCCTGGTTTATACCATACGATGGTGTCGTGCACTGAAAATAGCTGATCTATAAGCTCACAACAACACGTTGCGGATGTGAGCTAAATACATTAGGTAGATATTTTAAGAAGATTTAAAAAAAATTAAAGTCAATCTTGTGTGCAGTTGTTGTGCATTGAAAATAGACCATCTACAACTCACAACGTGTTTACCAACTAGCGGAATAGTGAGGTTTTTGGGTCCAAATCCGTTATCTGTAAAATAAATACTTTAAACGTACAACAACAACACTGCTATTTATCACTCTAATTAATGGCTTTGTTGTTGTGATTTTACTTGGCAGGACCATGTTTTCGCCAGAGTGAGAGAAGCTCATTCCTGGGGAGAATTCCTGAATTCCTCGCATGATTAAACTAACAAAGTCCTTGTTGAGCTTCTCCCTAACTGAGTGCTAGGGCATCCTGTTGGGATTGAGCATCTGGGATTGCTGTGACAATACTGTGTTTGATGCATGGAACTAATTAACAGCAGTCACATGGACATAGAGAAAAATATGCATGATACTATACTAAGGTGGTGTCCACATGAGGACATAAGCAAGGAGAAATAGGCTTGAATGGGAGTTTCAAAGCAGGTGTTTGTGAGTTTGTATGCCAATTATCTCAATTATATAGAAACTTGTCGAAACTAAAATCTAAAATCCTCAGTGTTTATCCATTTCAAACTAGACTGTACAAATGTAACTGTCAGCATTAAGGCATACAGTATTATGGTTTAGCTTGTTAAAAGCATTGTTGTGGCGCTGTGGTTATTGTGTGGATAACTATGCTTACCTAAGGTGAATGGGAGTTAAAACGCAAGATAAAGGGTGCTTTGAGAGAGAGAGACTATTTAGGGTTGTCTCTACTGGCAGGGGAAGCTGTATCTATCCAATTTGGTTTATTTGCTCTCCCAGCACGGGCTGGGATGAAGTAGGGCGGGCAGTGCATTTAAACAAGGCTGCCAAGTGGCTGCACTATCCTGCACTTGAAAATGACAGATGAGAAGAGCTCAGGCAGGCAGAGCATGCAGTGCAGTGTGTCTGTGAGAGGGGAGGTTAAACGTATGAGTAGCAGGGAATGCCACAGCCAGGCCTCACATTAACAAAACATTCAGTGGTAGGATGGTGATTATTAATTTCAATGGGGAGGTATTGAATATTTTCTAAGCCTCTGTCGATTAATCAAAGAATTTCGTTTTTTTTAATCAAATACATTCATAATTGGTGTGTGGACCCTTTTTTATTAAAGGTTTCATGACATTCATTTTCATTTTTCTTTTAGGTTTTATGAACTCAATTACACCCCCACAACCTGGACTTTGAACATTCAGTGAATTGTCTGTGGTCTGGGGTATTCTCCGTTTGTTCCGAAGTATTTTGAGCTGCAATGCAAACAGGCAAAATCCCTCCACAGTGACATCTGCTGGCAAATAGTTGTCATATATGGGACTTGTGGACTGTTACATCACTGTTACATTGCACAGTTGGGTGCAATTGAGCTCAGAAAAACAAAATAAGAAAAATTACAAAAATGTCACTAGACCTTTAATGAATCGATATGACCCACTGTTTAATACAAATAACTGCAGCCCTATATGACTCTGTTGTGCATGCGATTTAAAGACATGTACAAACAACATAGGATGTCTTTTGTCTGTATGGATTTTCCATTGGACATTATCTTTAGATAACATCACTCAAGCGAGACAGAATTATGAATAATCGAACACACATACATTATAAATAATAATAAATTCCCCATATGTTTTATCTTGCACTGTCCTTCCCGCTTGTTACAAGTAACTGACTCCCCCCCTCCCCCCAGAAGCTCTGGAGTATGGAAGACAGTCAATGTAGTTTTCTAAACAATAATTGTGTTTATATAAGCTCATACTTATACCATATGCACTCCTGTAACTTTCACTAGCTAGCTCGCTAAATAAATAAATAAACCATTCCAACTTGGAATAGTTTATCATGTGGCAGGGAACTGATTATCTTTATACACCAAATGTCCAAAGGGACTGGCAGTGAGAGTGGTGTCTCAAAAAGTTGTGATGTTTTCATGTTATTCAAACACCATGAAACACTCCTTAAAATTCTGGGTGGGTGCTGGAGAACTCATTTGTTAATCAAGTGGTACAGTGTTCAACTATCCAACATTTGACATATTACGTGATGTGCAGTATGCAGTCTTTCTGTTGATGAGATATTATTACATTGTGTAATAGGTGTAAGAGCAAAATTGTAGTGTTCAAGGACCAGTGGCACCAGTGCTATTATCGTTACACTGTCATGGGGAATACTATAAGGTAGAAGAAAACACACAGGGGAAAGACCCCTGCACAGAGGCAGAGCAGGTTCAAATACAAATGTGTTTATTTAAAGAGCTGAGGGACAAGGGGCTTACAGCTTAGTGAGGCAGGCCGGGGTCAACCAGACAGGCAGTCTGACTGAAACAGGCAAGCTAGTCCAAAGGAGCAGGCAAGAATCCAACTTCCAGTGACACACTGAAGACAGGCATAGCAGAATCTGAGATGGCACTCAGAAAAAAGGGGTGAAAAGTATACACTGTGACTAGAACAGTGAGGAGAGCCAAGACAGAAACACGAGTAACATAACTTAGAATCTGGCTGAGAGTGAGTGGAAAGAGTCCAGTCTTATTGCAGCAAGCCGGTGAGGGAAAATGAAAACAGGTGAGGAGATGGACAGGGAACTGCACGTGTGATGATGGGTCAATGCAACGTGAGCTTGTAGATTTTATATATATTGTTATATATTTTCTATCTTTGATTGTTCGTCCCCAGAATAGGGACACTATGATTCATGTGGTTAAAGTACTTTTGCAATTGATTATATGATTCCCACACTATGAGGATGAAACTCGTATGGCACGCTTATCGACATGCAAGGCCATTGGGCAGCTTGAAGCTTCACACATCCTGCTTTTTTGTGAATAGTGAATACCCATTTATCTGCTGTAGTATATAGCAGAGCATTTTTCAAGTGAGCCAACATGAATAATAGCAGCACCCTATCTGTCCTAATATTTCAAATGTCATTTCTAGTGACATTTCTATTGTGCTGTCTTATCACAAAGTTCACACTATCCACTTTACCTCTTCCAATCTCTAAATGATGGCGACAGTTTCTATCGTTAACACTTGCGGGCCTATCTAGGCTGCCAGGATTGATCTATTAACTTTGGAGCATACGGCAAAGTATTTGCAGCTTTGATTGACGAAACGAACACAGCCTGCAGAGCATGTTGTAGTCCAAACAAACCAGCCGTTCACTTGCATTGAACTCATTTTCCCAGAAGCCCTAGCAGCCCAGAACATGGTTTGATTTCCGGTTTCGTCATCATAACGCGACAGCCTCATCACCAGGTCCGCGACAACTCCGCTCTTTCTTTTTAATTATTAAAAAACGGCGAATTAAACACATTAAACAAATAGCGGGTTTAGTGTATTACGCAGCACCGACACATGGATTAAATAGCGGGGAACGCGGGTTACGCAGTAGAACTGTTGGGATTGATGACAATGTTTGTTTGATAATTGAAACAGAGAAAGGCCACCTAAGGGCAAGCCAACTGATGTTGACCTAAGCCCCCCCCCCCCCCCCCTGTGGGGGGAAATAGATTAGTACAGTGTCTGTTACACCGGCAGCAGCTCCACAAGCTGAAGATGGTGTTGAGTAACGGAGTGTGCCTGAGGAAATGACTAAATCCATACCAACAATAATTCAACATTCTGGTCAGAGCAGGGTGTTGTGCTCTGCCTCTCGACTCCTTGTAATCTTTAGACTAGACAAAGGTGAAGGTAGCATCAAATTCTCTGACTGATTTCAGTTGTGTGTGTGTGTGTGTGTGTGTGTGTGTGTGTGTGTGTGTGTGTGTGTGTGTGTGTGTGTCCGTCGTGTCAGTGTGTGTTGTCCATGGGGTATTATTTAGCAGGCCATAGGTACAAAAAATATCATTTCTTATCTGCTGTGAGGCACGACTTTATACCTCTCTGCAATGTTGTTTCAAGCTGTACTAAGGCAGGGTATTTCTGGTCTCATAACTAATTTCTTCAAGTCCTTTTATAGTCCAAAATAGCATGAGGTTGAGACAGGCCATGGGAAATTGCTTGTATTGTAGTTGCCGCAAGATGCTTTTCAGTCCATGAAGCAGCACTACTGCTGGAAATTCAAAAACAGCTGATTTGCATGTCCTGTTGAGCGACAGCAAACCTGTGCAGTAGGCTACCTATTACCATTCAAATGTATTTGGATTCCTGACTGCGGGATACTGAGGGATAACCGAGTTGGGTGATTGATGCTAGGCAGAGAAGGTCATGTTATGTACAGTGTATTCTAAGTTGGAGGTGTGGAATTCATGTTTTATTTGAATTGCTTCCGCTTTGTGATTCCCCATAACCAAGTAAATCATGTATCAGTTGTGACATGAGCTTTATGCCTCTCAAGGACTGATAGTCAGCAGCAGAATAATGAGAAAGTAACAGGGGATGATTTTGATCTGTTCAGGGACCAGGGACAGATGAATCATTCAGTCATATTCAGACCTCTTCTGAAAAGAGAGACACTGAAGATTGGATAAGATCATGATAAGTTAATCATTTTCCTTCACAATCTAAGATATACTTTTCTCTGCAATGTGTGGAAAATCTTCAGGGTAGCTAGATTTGTGATTAATTCCCAAGGATGTTCCTTCCTTCCTTCTGAATATCTCAGAGCCAGAGTGCTGTTGCGGTTTTGTACCAAGAAGTTTTATACCGAAATCCACAGATGCACAGTACAGTAACAGTTGACTCCATGAGGATGAAGTTGCATAAAGTGTATGTCACAGTTACTCTGTGTTGTTTTCAGCTCAATCAGCCCACATACAGTATGTTCATTGTTCAGCACTCCTTTGTATTTGAATTGAAATAAAATGGGTTGTTTTCTCCAGGAAATGTGAGGTAATCTTATTAGGTTTCTCAGCCATACCTGCAGTGTTTTCAATTGAACAGACGGCAGCTTTAATTAAATAGATCATCTGCCTGTGAAAATATTCCTGTTCTTTTAAAAGCCTCCTGTGGGCAAGTGTAAATTAATAACATAATCTCGCTAGTATAAACACATTACAATGCATTTGCTCTGCTGTGCATGAATTAATTCTGTGATCATGTGCAATTATATAAAAACAACTGCTGCCAGTCAACTATCATATTGGTTGGCGTTGAATGGATAGGTTAGCACTTAGCAGGGCCAGCATGCTTTCCGTGACCAGTGGAGCTGAACGAAGCGTAATTCTCAGATACAAACAAAAACCATTTCGCATCACTGGCAGTGCTTCAATTAAGTTTAAGCACCACGCTACATTAAGATTATGCTTTATTTAAAACCCAAATTGACTTCATTTGTCTGTGAGCGGAAACTACGGTACATAATGTGGTTGAGTCTTGCATTAGAGCTGTGCTCATTGTGTGCCTGCGAGAGTGCGGTCTGATACAGTATACTATTATAAATACTGTACCAACACAGCTGGGTTACATAAATGCGACGACATTTGTTGGTGACAGTCACCCCTGTTCTATTTTCTAAGCCAAAAAGTGAAATGTTAATAGGGTAAACATACCGTAGTCGCTGTAAAATATCCCAACACGATGACATCACCCTTCTCACCACAAGTCAAAACAAACACAATCTGGGACAGCCAAGCAGGCCACTTTTGAACCAACACACATTGCAACGCTGGCTGCATGTGTGCTGTGCACTCCCCGTTTTGATTCATTCGAACTGTTAGCCATGCCGAGAGTGCTCTGTGTAGATTTATAGGCTCATTGAATGTGCCTTTGATTTTGAAGTACCAGTGGATGGCTCTGGAGCCCATAATGATGGGTCTTTAAAAGTGTATTAGAGCCCGTCTATGGGGTCCAAACCGCCACAGTGATGTCATGGTGGATCAATCCAAAAGAAAGGAATGTACTAGTAATGCATGGTCATAGAGCACCGAAGTCTGACGTCACTTTCAGTAGAGGGCGTCAATACACAGGTTCATGTATTTCTTTATTTCCATTGTAATCCCCATAGGGTTTTTTTTAGATCGCCTCATATAAGAACTGTGTTTGAAAAATAAACACATCACCCCGGCCGTTTCACTCATATGGATATGAAGAATCAACTGACTGAGAAAACGCTAATGTTACTGCTACTGAATTAGTTACATTTTCGCTAGAAACAGACTGTATCATAATGAGTGACTGACTGTTGCAAACGATACAGAGACACCTCCCCGACAATAATGCCGAGACAGCTTGTTTATTTTTGGACCACAACGCTCATATGAGACGATATTAAGATGAGCCCATGTTATTCTCCATAGAGAAATTACTTCCGCGAACCAGGGGAATCGAAGGGATGAGCGATTTACGTCAGGACTTCGGTGCTCTATTGTCCCTTACCTTGTCAAGATCATCTGAATGCTTACATGGTGAGTTCAGTTGTCAATGTCATACAATCAGTGGTGGAAGGTAACTAAGTACTTTTACTCAAGTACTACTGTGCTTTAGGTACAGTTCTGCAGTAATCTCCAATTTTCAATATGTTATACTTCCACTCCACTATACTGTAGTGTATATCAGAGGACGGAGAAGGAGATCAGCCCGGCGAATCGGAGCGTCAGGGGCGGTATTGAAGTCGCTGTACCGCAGCGGCACTGTTGTGACGAAAAGAGAGTTGAGCCAGAAAGCAAAGCTCTCTGCCTACCGAGCAATCTTCGTTCCTACTCTCACCTATGCTCATGAAATGTGGGTCATGAAAGAATATCGTCACGAATACAAGCGGCCAAAATGAGTTTTCTCCGACGGGTGGCTGGCATCTCCGATAGGGTGAGCTCTCTGGTGGAGCTGTTGCCCCCGCGACCCGACTACGGATAAGCGGTTGAAGATGGATGGATGGATGGAGATTATTATTACAAAACATATTTAAAATATAACAAAACATAGTTAAGTCCTATTTTATATTATACTATTGGAAAATATGATCCCACAACACATCACATCGTGACACGTTGTGAGCTTGTTGTGAGCTTGTAGAAGAAAATATACTTACAGTACAATTATATAAACTCTACAAAATGAGTACTGTAAGTATATTTTGATGTCAATACTTTTGTACCTTTACTGAAGTCAATATTTCAAATTTTTCTTGCAACCCTGTTATCACATTGTGTTATTGCTAGTGCCTCATCCACTACTGCAAACAATTCCATAATCAACTATTTCATACTGTACTGGCAGTGACTTCAAGAAATGGCACTAATATTGGATTATTATTATTGAGTTGTATCCACCATGGATGTCTTTCACATGATCACATGTTGGCAGTAATAAAGTTCTTGGTAATAAAACGTTGCCACATGACGTCACATTGCACGCGCACACACACACACACACACACACACACACACACACCCTCGCTGGACTTATTTGGATGAGCCAGAGCCTGCTGAACATAGGGGACCCACATGCTTGGTCTGTGGTCATGTTGGCATTGGGGTTTTTGGGCCTATCGTGTAATGAAGGAAAGATGGCTGAGAGCCACATGAAGCAGGGTCTATTACGAGAACAACATTCTCCTCTCCGCAAGCAAGAGGCCCTTGAGGACATGTGTGATGAGAACGTTCAACTAGGCACTGGAACATGCGTGCATCCAAGGACATAGGAATTGGGGGTTCGATCGTAGGCAAGGATAATGTTTTAAAAGCTCAAAATGTGTTTTCTTTTGTCAAAGGTCTATGGTGGCTCTGGAATGAATTTTATACAGGTTGGCATTTCAAAACATTAAATAAATGGAAAAACACCAACAACACTCCTGGGGGAGGGTTTAAGTGAATATTAAATGCATTGTGAGTAGTCAAAGAAACACAATTACTTACAGTATGGTGCGCCGTTGTAGCCTTGAGCATTCTGGCAGCCATCCAGGCCCAGCCACACAAATACTTCATTGACAATGCATGCCTCAAACTGTGTAAACATTGTAACGTTCTTTATCATCCACTCAGCCTGTATTTGCCCATGGTAGGTGGGTGGGGTGGTAAACGAACAGTGGGGCTGGTGGCACCCTGGGGTGCTGATACAATAGTAGCTGACCTGGCAACACAAGCAAATGGGCCATCGCACACTAGCTGTCACATTGAAGGCGCTGTACTCTGCATCTTAATTTCGGTACTCAGCCATGGCCTCCACCGTTGCTGCTTTGATCAAATGCTCAAATCTCATTGTCTTTGTGACTAACTTTGTGACTAACTGATGATATGTGTCAAACTGTCCATATTGGCCAAAAAAATACATCTCCCTCCCACAGTGAGCGAAGCGCAGTGATGCCTGATTGAACTTGTTGAAAATCAATATTCCGTGAAAATAGCTGATCTACAAGCTCCACACGATGCGTTTTTTTTTATAGGAAAAGTCCATAAAATCTAATTTCACATTATTAATGCATCTTGATTTCATTCATCTGTATTATTCCCATCTCTGCTCGTCCGTCCAAACACAGCTGTTGATGATTACAGAACTATTCCGTTTTAGTCTAATTCAAGATGACAACCAGACAGTATCAACTTGTTTTAAACTTAACTCTTTTATTGCGGCTAGCTGTTAGCATAAATTCCAGTTCCCAGTGCCACCATCAGCGTTCACTTTAAGAGGAGTTTGCCCGCCCCCTGCCCCACACACACACACAACACACACACTTTGCTATCATTAGCGCAAGCGCACACTGTTTACCTGTCGTCAGAAACGTTTACATGTCGGGAGCGATGCGGTATACAAAGTAAAAAATGACATCTGAACTTTGGATGGCAGAAGATCCACCAAGGACCACTCTCCAATATTCCGACTTATGGAGGTTTGAAAATCCTGCTTTGAGTTGAGGTAAACGGAGAAAAGTTTAAACGTCCCATCGCTGGTGGTGACGGAAGCGTTGCATAGCAATTAGCAACCGGTCCAATGTTAAATGTTGAAAAAATGTTTTTCACACTTTTAGACCACATCCGTGGTCATCATATGAGCATACCCAACAATGCATGCCAAAAAATTGGTACATTTTCATTTTCGTGTATTTTTATATCAAATGTCCATAGAAAAACGAAAACGTCCATAGAAAACTAAAACGTACTGCGTGATGACGTGTCAAGGCCCACATCAATAAAAGCTGTTTAAACTTAATCATCACACTAAAATATGTGTCTGAAAACATTATAGGGTAGAAATAAGCCACATATCAGTAAACTGGTAAGTGGCAGACTATCTGACTATCTGTCCTGCGTTACCGTGCAGGTAGCATAGCTACTGTCCCATCGCCTGAAGGGATGCAATGCAACGCTCTGATTGGTTCAGAAACTTCAGAGCCAGCGTTTCAAGCTGAAACTTCCAAATAAAATGCCCACCGTTTCCGTTTCACTACACCTTTAAAAGCTGCCGTGGGGCTCAAACATTATATACACGGAGTATACGTTGGGGTCCGTATACGGACCTAGCAAATAACGTCCCCTAGTATATATACGAACATGGGAAATAAATAATTAATCATCACGCTAAAATATGTATCTGAAAACATTATAGGGTAGAAATATTCCACATAACAGTAAACTGGCAGAGCTGTCCGACTGTCTGACTTGTAAACAAACAAACTCCATGCGTCGTGCGTGGACGTGCGTGTAGCAGAGCTACCGTCCCATTGCCTGAAGGGATGTAATGCTCTGATTGGTTCAGAAACTCAGAGCCAGCGTTTCAGGCTGAAACTTCAAAATAAAATGCCCAAATTAACAATTTCACCCCGTCTTTAACTGTATATTTATATTACACTGTCATTATATTCACTGTCAATGAGGAACTCCCCTGGTGAACAAAATTATTATAGTCCAGATAGTCCTGCTGGGATTTTCCAACCGTGTGTGGAAAATGGAAAACTCCTGCTGACATGCCTTGCCCTTTGCAGGTATGAAGCCTTTCTGCTGGGTTGGTTTGCAGCCAGCATGGCTGCCGACCAACAAAGGTGCAAATTCCAGCAGGACTTTACCATTTGGTTCACCAGGGGAGTGCCACGGCACGTCAGCCCACATCAAGAGATGACAAAGGTCAGGTTATAATGTACGTCACTGGTTCTCAACGTCAGGTCTGGGGAGCGGGGACCACCAGGTGTCCGAACCGACCCTGATGGGTCTGTAAGGGTCACTGAAGATGATAACACTGTCCATTTTAGATTGTGTATATATGTAGATTGGGGTCCCAGAGATAAAACAATTTGTATCAAATGGGGTACATGGCCTAATGCTTGTCAAACTGGTGGTCCTTGAAATTAAACCACTGATCTACGTGTATATCATTATCATCACTCTCAGCCTCAGGAACCTTGTATGTCCAAAAGCCTTACCTTAATGGTTCCAGTGTTCCAGTGGATCCATTGCAGTTATTATTTTGTCACACAATGTTAATACAATTTCTCAAAGCCTACTGGTGGATGCTGGGGTTGGTGGGGGTGATGAAATGCATGAATGGTCAGCAGCAGCAGTTGCACTCTGACTCATCTGAGCAGTGGAGAAGGAGCATGTGGAGTAAGAGAATAAATTACGCAAGCGAGCATTGGCTGTGCTAATGTATTGAGTTGCCATCCGTCCCTTATAATATGGAGCTGGGCAATTGATCGACCGGTATTTGGAACCAATCATAAACTTAATGTTGCTCATTAAGTTTATGTAAGTAAGTTAATCGAATCCTCAAGAAGCAGGTTTTATTTCTTCTATCAAAGGTTTTTTTTAAATAATCGGCTAAATCGATTAGTCTGATTGCAACCGTAGGTCGCAGTGTACTGAAAACCTGCATCTCGCGTCCGTCACGCTTCGTGACACGCTGCATATATGGCCAATACAGAATTAATTCCATATGTTGATCTGACCTCATCAAACACTGTACACTCAAGACACGCTCCATATATGGCCAGTACAAAATGTATTCCATATGTTGATCTGACCTCATCAAACCCTTAGATTTCCATATATGGAGCTGACCTGTTCTGACATTCCATATGTTGATCTGAACTCATCAAACCCTGTACATGGCGCGTGTCATTGAGAAGACTGGATTATCACCTAGGAGCCGACCAGCAACTGTACATCTGACCTCATGGACACCAGATTAATTGTTTAATGCCTGCTTCTTAACACATTCAGACCGTACGACGTGTGGGAACGTCATAACTATCCAACCAACAGATCCAAAGGACGTGTACACACGTCCTAGCGCATTTTCATTGATATCAAACGAGAGAAAAAGCGAGGGCGTCTCACTGGTTAACACATTGAGTACGCCGACTGCCTTCAAAATATAGGCTATAGAATACCGGAGGTGTCTGATCGCTTTTACTTTGAAAGCCATGAACCGGAAACACTTTCCTAAAAAAGTTGACTTTACAAAGTGACCTCAACATCCCCGATCATCTTAATATATTGTTTTACGCTCCAAAAAGCGTTCATATTTTGCGGGAGAGACGGATGAGGAGCAGAAAATAAGCGCCAGCATATCGCTCTATTCATCACCACGGAGAGCGCCCTGGATTAGGAGCTACGAGTCATTCTTTCCGTCTCGCTAACGTGGGAGTCAATAATAAGCTAATAGTTGCACTGAGCGTTAGCATACGGCAAGCGAAAAGCGAAATGCCAAAAAAATAAATAGGAAAAATTCTGAATATTAATATCTCGCCCCGCATCGCTGGGATGTCGCTAGGACGTCCTCAGACGTCCTTAGAACTCTACGTTCGGTATCCTATGACGTTCTCAGGCGTCCTACGTGCTGTAAGTGTTAACCAAGCTGAACCCAGACAAGACTGAGCTTCTCTTCTTCCCAGCTAAGTCCTGCCCCATGCGGGAGCTAACTATTTCCTTTGGCAACGCCTTGGTAACCTCTGCCCCAACAGCAAAAAACCTTGATGTTGTCCTGGAGTGTCAGCTCTCGTTCAAAGCACACATTACAGCTGTCACTCGATCCTGTAGGTTTACACTCTATAACATTCAACTAAATAGACCCTTCCTCACCCAGGAGTCAGCCCAGATCCTTATCCAGACATCAGTCATGTCAAAACTTGACTATTGTAACTACCGGCATGCGTACTTAAGCCTCTACAATTGATCCAAAATGCTGCAGCCAAAATTCTCACATCTCCCCGCTTCTCCGCTCCCTCCATTGGCTCCCGGTCGCTGCCCGCACAGAATACAAAACTCTGATGCTGGTAAAGCAACCAAAGGTATGGCACCATCATATCTTGCAAGTCTGATCGAACCCTACAAACCCTCCTGCGCACTCGGATCAGCCAACACAGGGAAGCTGGAAGTACCTTCACTAAAACGCAGGGACAATGCTCCACACGTCCCAAACTCGTCTCCCTTCTGGCTAAACTATGGAATGCACTTCCCATTACAATCAGAACTGCAGACTCACTCCCAATCTTCTGCCGTAGTCTCCATCTTTGCCCATAGCACTTGCCGTAGCACTTGCCCTCCCCCGATGACCTTACATATGCAAAGGCTCAATTTATGTAACTTGGATAGACTTGGATACATTTTATGTAGACATAGCACTATATAGTTCTATTCATAGTTTCATTATATTCCACTGTTGCGCTCTTAGCTTATGTATGATTCAAGATAACTATTTTTATACGATAACGATACATTACCATGTTTTAATGTAAATTGTTCTGGATTAAGCGTCTGCTAAATGCCTAAATTGTAAATTGTAAACCACATAACCCTGTGTTGTAATTAGGGCCGGGACTAATTGCGATTAATTTAGATTAATTAACTACAGAAAAATTAATCGCGATTAACTACAGATAAATTAATCGCACCTTTCTTTTCACCGCGGAACGTTTCTCACTGGGCGCTTTTCTATAGTACTGAAAACTGGAAATAATAAAAAGTCACCCCATTTTGTGTTGCCTAGAACTGGAGGTCTGACAAAAAACAGTAACAATATGAAGTAAGTACAGCTTTGTGATGTCACTGAGATGTACTTGTTACTGTTACATTTTTTTTTTCAGACCTCCAGTTCTAGGCAACACAGAATGGGGTGACTTTTATTATTATTTCCACAACAGGTATATTAATGACAGTAAAATGTTGAAAATGAGTGGTATCCTGTAGTCACTATTCATTGATTCACTGGGATACCAAAAAACATTAAAAAAAAAGGTTTCTCGCTGTGCTCGGGTTGAATATTGATATGCGATTAAAATGCGATTAATCTAGATTAATTAATCGCAAAGCCTCTGATTAATTAGATTTTTTTTTTTAATCGAGTCCCAGCTCTAGTTGTAATGCATTGCGGCAAGGCAAAAGCTTGAAATAAGCATGAAGTGATATTGCCCAGCTCCTGTATTGAATCTATATGGTATGCGATTTGATCTATATTTAGTACACGACACGTTCACACCTATTACTGGTCTTCAATAGTGTGTGTGTGTGTGTGTGTGTGTGTGTGTGTGTGTGTGTGTGTGTGTGTGTGCATGCGTGCATGCGCACATGTGCGTGTCCACTGTCCACCGCATATTTCGAGAACTATCCGCCTATTCAAACTTGCAAAACCGTTAAGTGTACCTAAAACATACTTATATATAAAATGTACAGATTGTAGCGTTCATTGCAGTGGTGAGCTACAGGTCGAGATGCTTGCGAGCACTATGTGAGATTACACCTCAGAACTGGAGCAACAACATTGTGAGTTCCATTCCGTGTGTGTGTGTGTGTGTGTGTGTGTGTGTGTGTGTGTGTGTGTGTGTGTGTGTGTGTGTGTGTGTGTGTGTGTGTGTGTGTGTGTGTGTGTGTGTGTGTGTGTGTGTGTGTGTGTGTGTGTGTGTGTGTGTGTGTGTGTGTGTGTGTGTGTGTGTGTGTGTGTGTGTGCGCGCAAGAGAGTATGGCAGAATCCGAGAGACACAGACAGGAAACCAAAATAGAAAGTATGATTACGTTCGTCTATTGCAGTGTGTTGACCCAGCGAGTGGTTTCATCACCCCAGACGCATCGGATCCAATTTATCTGAAATGGAGTCTTGGTTTGAGGGCAAATAGCCCCAAGCTTTGAACGTGTCATGTTCCCCACCATACAATCTGCTCTTTGGATCTTCAACAAGGTGCAGGGGCCATTTAGAAGTGAACTACCCATATCACATGCTGAATGCACATTTGTCTCTTTTCTCTTAAGTTTGAAAAAGTTTGAAAGTATATTCTGGGTTCCCAGAACTCATGTTAGTACTTCTTCCTGAGCAGGACCCAAACTGAACCGTATATCATATAGGTTGCAGATCTCCAAGCTTGCAATGTATGACAGTGTGATACATTGCAAGCTTATTACATCTGCTATTGTTGGTGTGTGTCACTGCCATGCAACTAAGTATAAATCAGTCATGTCTAGCTGGTGTTGACTGAACTAGTTGCAGGCGTCACTCCAATAATGAGACAAAATACTTTGTTTGTTTATGTATGGCATATACTGCATTCATAACTGAAGCTGTGAATAGACAAAGACATGTTGGCCCTTGAAATATCAAAGAATACAATAAAGGACTTGACTAAAGTAATTCTGTTTCTGTTTTAATGAATAAATCTGTAAAATTGTGTTTTCCCCACATACAATCATTCAGCATGTAATTTTCCATGCGTCAGATGCAGGCAAAATAAATGTTATGAATCAAGAAACGTAGATAACGTCTTTTGTTAATAACCAGCAGAATTTACACTTGAGCT
Source organism: Protomyctophum parallelum (assembly GCF_964188405.1). NCBI lineage: Eukaryota > Metazoa > Chordata > Actinopteri > Myctophiformes > Myctophidae > Protomyctophum > Protomyctophum parallelum. The sequence goes on along the minus strand of NC_139700.1, from coordinate 27,350,664 downwards.
GGCTGGTGACGCTTTTAGTGGAATATGTTTTGCGGAAACAATAGATGTTTTAATGTCTCTTGAGACAAGCAAACAATAATAGTGCAAAAGTCATGAAATTTACACACTTTTGATATTCAAATAATTGGTTGTCGGGCATAACAGCGGCACAAGAGAGACAGACAATGGGGCATATCTGACGTAATCAGAGCGTTCCCCATGAAATGTTGTGCTTAGAGCTGCATATTGAAACCCTCCCTCACCTTCAGTGTTCTGGCGGTGTTAAGTTCCCTGGAGGGAAAGAGATTAATGTGCCACGCTGTTCTTGTGAGCTGTGATCCTTAAACCCCGGGCTCACTCATCACTTGTTTTGCTGTGTCGCCTTTCGTAACATCAATGGCATGATCCAGCTTTCAGCAAACTCAGCTGGTGTGCGTGAAGTAAACATTCATAAAAGAGAGGTACCTATACAAAATATTCTAGCTGTGACTTCAGTGTTTGCGGTGTGTTTCCCACTTGTTCTGGCTTCTCTCTCCCTGCCTTGTTTTGTATCTGCCACGAGGGACTCATTAGGAGGAATGTCCTGGGAGTATTTCAGGATAAAAGTAGGATGAAAATAAGTGTTATTTGTTTGGCTGTGATTTCACTGATCTAGGAAGAGGGAGAGTAAGAAGTACACTATACACACAATACTCAGTGTTCAACAGTGTTCAAATGCAGCCGTCATATTTCAATTAACACAAAGGATTTGACTGTACAGTAGGTTTGATTGATGATTTTTTTAACAGATAATTACATTACAGTACATTTCAAGCACAACTCAATACAAAACAGGTACATGGGTATCTTGCTGTATCGAATCTTGTGGACCAGACCCATTGCAAGATGCTGTACTTAACCCTAAGCCATTCCAGTCTGTCAAAATGGGTAGGGGTGAGGTGGGTTCGAGGAGTGAGGCCAAGTAGTAACCTGTAGTAAGAGAAATCTATGAAAATCTGGGAACTAAATCGTTACCAAGAAAGTTCTTCACCAATGTGTTTCTAAATGTGTCTAATAACATGTACTAAAAGTTTGAAATTCAATTCCTGTGGATAATTGAGTTATTAGCATAATATGTGACCATACCCATAACATCCTATATAAGGCCAAAAAGTCCAAATTTCATCATTCTTTAAGTGGCATGTGACAAATGAAACTAGGGGTTTTTCATGATTCTGAATCCATTCCAAGCATTAGTTTTGCACAAAAAAACACTCCTTGGGCTAAATTAGGATGTCTTAGGATGTTATGGGTATGGTCACATATTATGCTAATAACTCAATTTCCCCCGGGAGTTCAATTTCAAACTTTTAGTTCATGTTATTAGACACATTTAGAAACACATTGGTGAAGAAATTTCTTGGTAACGATTTAGTTCCCAGATTGGTCAAATACCTGATAAAATGCACTTACTACTGACCAGTTTGTTTTGGGAAGTCTGGAGCCTTGTCTTAAGGGCCTTTTGAGGTGCTGTGTTACCAAGAGGTGCATGCATAGTCATAGAAGCCTTGTACAAGGGCTCCTGTTAGGGTCTTGACTCTTCAAGGTGTTTTTGTTGACCAGTGAGGAGATCCTTTATAGGAATCTTGACTTTTTTGATTACGTTGGTGGCCATTTTATCACCGGAAAGGTAGGTAGGTAGGTAGGTAATTTCATCTTTTCATGTGAGATAATATTGTCACCCATGACACCCACTCTAATCAAGAAGTCATCAGCCTTGCTGAGATTACTATTTGAACTAAAGAGAATGGATTCAGTTTTCAGTTTTTTCAGGATACGTGCGTATTCGGTGCATTAGGTTCAGTTATATTTCACCTTCTCAGATATAGTCTCAAGACGTGCTTTACATACAAAAGAGACCAACAAAAGACAAATAACACAATTTTAATCAAACTTTGCACCTCTACTGTGATTAACTCTTAATCCGCCACCATTAATTTATAGCGCACTGCCAGGGTTTTATCGCGCGTAACACTTACTTTGAAGAGCCAAATATCCGTAATGGCATGTTACAGTGACAAACTGCTGTGTGGTCAAGAGACCGGTTGTTGTTGTCTCAGTCGGTGGTGGAAAAAACCCGACCGCGAGTATCACTGCGCCTGCTACAGCCCGTTGAAAACCCTTGTTTTCACCAGAAACGGCCCCTCAATGTCGTTTCTGAGATACAGGGCTTTGAATGCAGGGCTTAGAATGGAAGTGGATGCGCGCATCTTCAAAATGGCTTTGATTATGTTATTGTGTACTGTACACTATATGCAGAGCAAATACCTAAGATCATCATACTGTGGTACTTATCTAGCCACACAAAGGGCTAGGTCATCCGTGACATTACCACGGTTAGTTGCAACCTTACATTTTGATTGGCTGAGAGGCAATCTAACATCTCCCGATAACGGCAGTCTATAAACATATCAGTATTCTTTATGTACTGTACCTTATTGTAATCGTAACCTAGCAACGGACACTAGCTGTCAGAAACAACCTTGTAGCTACTGCTTTGGTACTGGGTGAAAGTGAAAATGAATTACCATTTTATACATGCGATGAGTTAACGTTAATTTGAATGAAAAAGAAAAGAGAGTGCAAAGACAGATCAGGCAATTGTGCATAATTTTCAAAACAATGCCACACGCCCACACCATCCTTTCACTTTAGTAGACATTTAGCTTTTAGTCCTTAGTCCGTCCGTCCGTCCGTCCATCCGTCCTATCAATCAACAACTAAATCTGATGGCCAACAGTCAAGCAATGGTTTATCCCATTTTTCAACAAGGACCTGGATGCACTAGAAAGGGAGATGAAAAGGAGATGAATGAAGAAAACAAAATGGAATAAACTTTCATAATGAGCTTGTGTAATCATTGTCTTGACAAACAATCATGACTATTGAAATGAAACTGACGAATAATCGCAGTAACAGACTTCAGAGGTCATGCTGCTACCATGAGACTGGTGTGCTGATCTATGACCACTGCACACCAGATATCCTGTTGTATATCACCAGCTCCAGTGTATTATTGCTTAATCATAAGGCGTAGAATTGAAAAAGTGGTGAGCAATCTGTCACCGGGACATTGTCTACTTGGACTACACTAGTAGCATATTGATTTCTGATTCAAACTATTTCTCTGTTGGAAATACGGTAGGTTTAAATGAGGTCAATCTCAGTCTGGTTTAGGATTGTGTGTACAGTATGTATCTAGCAATGCATGAAACATGATTCTCAGAACATATTATATAGAGGGCTTAGGCAAAAATAAATAAAAAATAAGATTGAAATCAACAATGTAAAGTGAAAGGAAATTTGTGGCATTGTGTTCAAAATGATGCATATAGGGATGCCAGCTGACAAAGGTGGATGCGAAGCCTGATCTGTCTTTGCTATCTATGTCATGCTATCTATTCTTTTTAATTCAAATTAACGCTAACTCATCATGCATAAACATGTTGAATCGCGTTGAATCATACTGTAGTACACAGTATGATTCATCGTACCAGACAAGCTGCAACCATCGCATTTTGCAATTACTTTCACTGCCATTGTTGTCACCAGTGTTCCCACACTTGAATAACCCAGCTTTTCACTTGGAGCGGCAATTGTGCACTCTGAGTGCTCCCAGACCACAGCGCTCTGAATAGCGATGCTGCTGTGAGTTCTGAATTTCCAAATGACCGGAAGAGCACCCCGTGTTTACAAACATACTAATACATTAGGTTGAATAATATGAGACCGTCCCACTGACAACCCAGCAAAACCCAAATAGGTCAAGTAGGCTATATATTTGGATTTTAGTGAAGACAGGAGGTGCTCGTAGCTGCCTAGCTGGTATGTTAAAACTCGTGGAAGATCTATTGGAGCAGATACATCCCACCTGTGGTAAAGGAAAACCTGCTGCACCATCCTCATTGGAGTTAGGCCCTCTTTAAGAGCCAGTGCCCGCCTGGCATTTTCCCTTTTATTCCTGATTTATGGGAAGCACAAGCTGCAGTTTATGGCCCTGGACACCTGGAAGTTAGAAACCATACACCCCTACAAAGTGGACTGAAAGTCCACACATAACCCTTTGAACACTCCCTTCTGGCCGTCCACATCTTTCTTACATTTTTCTTTCTTTTCTTGTCTTTTTGGGGGTGAATATTATCACTTCATAAGCTCTTCCCCACCCATGACTGGCAAATGTTCCCTTACAGGTGTAATGACACGTATCAAAATAAAGATTTTGCACTAAGGGCTGCCCATATAACACACACACACACACACACACACACACACACACACACACACACACACACACACACACACACACACACACACACACACACACACACACACACACACACACACACACACACACACACCACTCACTCAATTCATTTCTTTGGAAAGACCATCAGAAAGGTCATCCCCAATCACCGTGAGCATTTAATAGCATTTGAATAATTCTGGTATCTTTGGTGTTATATCAAGACAAGAACATTTGGGCTTCTCAAAAAAAAATGAAGATAGTGCACACTGAAGACAATTTGCTTAAGTTGGAATAGAAGCACGATATCCTCCCTTTTGTATGAGCGGGACTGGAGATTCAATTTGACCCACAATCTGATAACAGATAGGGAGTGAGAGAGAGAGAGACAGACACAGCATACTGTTGTCATTATTTGGTGTGGAGGTTTATGGACTCTCGATTGTGTCGTGTCAATCCAACGTACATTCCTGGGGTCCTCGCCATGCCTGCTCTGTCACTCGCCGTCACTCTCATGGACAACTGTTCTGGCCATGGACTGTAGGCGTCTGGTCAATCAGCGCAGTGTTCTGTTCGGGTACTCTCCTCGTGGCTTGACAGCCCACCGGCTTGAGTTGATTCCCACTCCACTACTGCAGCTCGTTTAAGAAGCAGCAGCCAGATGGGAGGGAAATCTAAATGGACGCCTGGACGAGGCCGGTTGGGCTGGGAGAGCCTCTACATGTCACGGTGACTTTTTCTGCCATCAACACCCTCGCGATGTGCACTCATCCATGCTATTTTGTGTCTGTAGGGCTCTTTGTTCCTTAGTGCTCAGTTTATCCCACGCACAGCCGGCAAGCCACTGTGCATTAAATACAGCGGGTACAAGATTAAGGGCGAGGGGCAGAGATGAAATGAAAAATGCATTGTGGTGTGTGTGTGTTGATTACAGAGGTCAATAGCCAGAGCCTATTTCGGAGGCTGTAAAAGTTGCTGATGCCGGCTGACACGGGAGCTGGAGAGGAATGATTGTGTTACACATGCGGCTGCAGGCTGCACTGCATCGCAGCCTGCAAAGCAGGCAGACTGTCGCATTTTTCCACCAAAGGTCATTTTTCACCTCTTGATTGAGACGTGCAGTTCCAGTCCTCATTACACATTTTGTTCCTGGTCTCAGCTGCCCTGCACAAGGTCATCAGACAGAATAGCCGATAAATACCCCATCTCACAATGCACCACGTTGTTTGTGAGCTTGTGCACGGATCTTCTATTTTCAGTGAGCAACACCATCATACAACAAAGTATAAATCTGAATGAATGAATGTGAATGAAGGGCTCTTGTTCTGGAGCTGAACCTTTGTTGTCTTGACAGCTTATATCACCATGGTAGTTAATGACTACATAAGAGACTCATTGGCTCGTCGGTCATTGGCTCAGTATCCTCAACTGACCGTTTCTACCATCTATGTTTTGGTATTATCTCTCCATCCTTCCAAACTCCCACCTCATCATTTCTCCCACTCATTTTGATCTCCTCTTGTTTCTTTCCCCTCTCTCTCTCTCTCTCTCTCTCTCGCTCTCGCTCTCTCTCTCTCTCTCTCTCTCTCTAAAGGTAAGTGACTCATTGCCTCTTATGCTAGAGAGGATGATGCATTCGTTTCAAGCACCCTTTGCCTTGGGCAAAAGAGAAAAGGTGAAAGAAAAAACGTTCTTTGCAAAAATGTTTTGCTGAATTTGCAAACACGGCAACATGAATTTCAGGGACAATGCCGTATGTTGTGTGTAATTTCTAATGCAAGTATTCTTATTTATTCAGCTTTTATTCACGTTAACTTTTCAGTTGACATTGAAGATATGTGGACAAACAAACCCGGATTAAATATAATCTCTGACCCCATAACAGCAAAGAACCACATCAGTCTGTTAGTCACAGCAACAGAGAAGAAATTAATAAATATAGCCTATGCACTGCAGCACAAAATGGATTATATTGTTCCAGAATAAGTTTTAATCTTCTTGGGGCCTATAGAGTTTTAATATACCAGAACAGGAGGTTCTCAAACGGAGAGTTCCAGAGTGTCGCCTGGCAAATACATTTATTACATTTAATTTCATTTATTACACTGTAAAATCATCAGTGTTAATTTAAGTCCTTGAGTGTACAATTGTAACCAAATGGACCCTTTCAGTTACAATTACATTACGGCTGAGTGATATGACTTAAAATTAATACCAAAATCATTTCAAACGTTTGCCTCAAAAAAAATGTATCGCAGATCCACAAGCTCACAACGCTTGGGTTTCCAATTACAATTACCAATTCATCCTGGAGTTCATCCTTGAGTCGATTTACCCCAAATGTCATGACATTCCCTCAAGTTATGCATCAAGTTACCCCACAGCGGTTGGGGTGGACGGACAGTATAGTGTATATACAGATGGACAACCCAGAAAGAAACATAATGCCTCCGGCCACGGCTGTCTCTGCCGGAGGCATAAAGATATGTCCTCCAATGAATTATTCATGACTGTACTGTAGCTTTACCAGAAACTACTATACCTGACGACGAGGAGAAGAAGCGCACAATGAAACACACACACACACACACATGCGCGCCCACGCATGCATGCACACACAAACAGAGAGACTCTCGTATTTATGCCCCTTTTATCCCTCTTACTGTCTGTCTTTACTTCCTGCTGCCTCATGGCGTGGCTGCCGCCTGGTGCAAAGCCCTTTTTCCTCGCCAGTGTCGGATTGCTTGTCGCTCAGGAGGCTGCCTTGTGATGAGATGACACACAGGCAGTGGTGGAATTTAAGACACTAAGTATACATGTTCTCAAGTACTGGGCTTTATAGTACGATTCCTGGGTGCTTTTACATTGCTTTACTTTACCATTCTTCGATACAAATTTACATTAATGTTGTTGGCCAATTCATAACGGGCAGGTGCACATTTTGGGGATGCAACCGTCTTTAGTTTGCTTTTGTTATAAACACAACACAATATAACTGTCTTGAACGTGGTCAAGCCAACAAACACAGAGCATGCACGTGCGTGTGCGCGCGCACACACACACACACACACACACACACACACACACACACACACACACACACACTGAAGTGGCTACAGAGCAGTTAATCTACAAGCTCACAACATGAGGTTGCAAGAGTCATGAGTTTTCTCAAGCTAGGGCTCAGAATTGCGACAATTTTGGTCGCAAATGCACCTGTGCAACTTAAAATTATATTGGGAGCACCTGTCCATCATTTATGTGGTGCATGTCAAACTTGGGGGTCCTTGAAATTATCTTATCTTTTCAAATGTCTAATATGTGTACATTTTGGGGTCGTTGCCATGACATTTGTAAGGCTACTTTCATGTTATAGTGCCGTTTTTAGTAATAAAACACACATATATATAATATACTAATATATTATAGTTAAAATGAACGGTAATTAACAATATTTTTCGGGGGCGAGTGGCCATGACCTGTATTGCCCGACGGGCAAGTGCCTCTGAGACCTTAGTGTCAACCCCTGCACTGTGTCCTGCCAATGCAATCATAATCGGTATCTATCACAGCAGCACTCGGGTGCAATAAAGAATTCAGCCACAGTGCTGCGAATGTTCTCTTTTGGTTTTCATACCAATGGAATCAGAGTCATAGCCTACTTTATTCTCCAGGCCCAGTACGCTGTCTACCTGTGTCACAAGACGGCATCGCATCACAGCATCCCAACACAACATCCCAAACAAAAACAAAATCACACCCGTGTAAAGTGAGTGGTGCAACTCCCCGGGGGGTCCCCGGGGGGAGCCGCCCCGCGTCCAAAACGGTTGAGAAATAAGTTACCGTGTGGGGGTCCCCAGGGGGTCCCTCTAATGTACTGCTAATATCCTCATCCTGAAGGGGTAAAACATCAAAAGGGGTTCCCGTACTGAGTGAGTAATATGTCCATTTATGACTGTGGGAGTGTATGAATGTCACCAGATGGTCAAATTAAAGAGGGTGTAAGGGTGAAGTGGAAAAAATAAAAAAAGATTTGAAAAAAGATTTGTTGTTAAAAGGTTAAAGATTTATATTCTGATAATTAGTTACGGATCAGGATACCAATTTTGGGTACAGGCTTTAGTTCCGACATACTATTGATCCGAAACCTCAATCCATAACCTAACCATAACTGCAAGCACGGGAGCAGCGCATGTCGGACCATCGCATGTCCCCGCGCTTCGGACCTTTGGTGTGTCGGATCTGCGTTCATGTGCACCCCACCAATTTTATCCAATCAGGAGAGAGAAGCACATGAAACTAATTTATCAGTTCCAATTTACTTTTTGTTAATCACTTGTAATTTCATTATCATTAATAATTATTATTATTTCAAATATTCATTATCATATGTATGGCAGTGGTTCCCAAAGTGGTCCCAGGGGTCCTTGAGGGAGTTCCAGGGGGTCTCCAGCTAAATGATAGGAACCAAAATGTAACTCAGAGAGTACAAATGGAGGGTTCCATTTGTACACTCTCAGAGTTAAATTTAGTTACAATATAAATTGGGGTCCCAGAGATAGAAATGGCATTAAATGGGGGTCTGTATATGCAAACCTGGGGGTCCTTGAAATCAAACGGTTTGAGAATCACTGCTAGAGCCGTAAAAATCTTCTCTTATGGGGGTCCCTGGAATATATTTTCTAATGGGGGTCCGCGGGCTAATAAGTGTCAATTTGGGGGTCCTTGACATGAAAAAGTTTGGGAACCACTGCTGTATGAGGTCTCACTCCTGATTCGATGAAATGGGTTCCTGACCTAAACATGCCTTGACCTTCACCATTTATTAAAGCGTTGGAGTCTTGGAGAGATGGGGAACCCATTAGTACTGAACATTGAACAAATACACTCATAGTGGGCTCCGGCGACCACAGGGGTACTTCAGGGGGTCCCCAGACTCCCCACCTTAATCTTAGTTAGGAACAACATTTGTACATTCTCAGAGTTACAGGGTTCATGGCCTAATGCCAAAAGAAAAAAAAGAGATTAAAAAAGTAACACATCAGAATTTAGAGCAATTTAAACAATCGGTTCCATTATTAGCACTATGGTTATTATTTATTACGTTTTGTTACTTTAACGAGGTTATCTCTGAGAACAAATATTCGTCTCATCTTTTAACCGCTCATTCCTGGACACGATCCCATACCCTTGCAGGGTGTGAACAAGATTGGACGGTTCTACATGAGCAAATATAAATCCTCTAAGGGTAGGAAAGGCTTCTGGTGTGCAATTAGTACTAAAACTAAAGGGGTATGCCGGGAGGTAACCGTATAGTGCAGCGGCCATGTATTTGCATTTCACACCATCCCTGGTTTGATTCCCAGCTGGAGACCTGGGTTGCATGACCTTCCGCCTTTCTTGGCTTGTCTACGACTCTATGACAATGGTTCTCAACCTATTTCAGGCCTCAACCCCCAAAACTAATTGTATTTTGAACTGGGGACCCCCATAACCCTTACTTACTTGGAATGTAGGAGTTGAGGCAATAGATTTAGTTACACAGATAACTTTTGTGGAAAAAACTACAAGCATCGACTATTTTCAAAGATTTGGGATTTTTCTTTTAATATTTGACATTTTGTCGAATGTTTTCGTTTTTATAGTATAGTTTGCTGATTAATTTGGGTGTAGTAACGCTAACGCTCCAGTTCGGTCTCTATCCTTTATAGCTCTATGAGTCTCACTGAGGGGAACCAGACTAATATCCACACAGTGTGATATTGTCTGGCTACGCGAGGCTAATCTACATAAACTGCATAAAATAAAAGGCAACAGGCCAAACGATAGCTATGGTGAGTGCCTCGCTGTGGCCTCTATTGGTTCCTTGATGCTTATGCACTCAGTCAATCTTGTTCCTGTAATTATCGTGCGCAATTGTCTTTTCCTCAGAGCAGTCATTAATCTGGAAGTTTAAAAGTTAAACGGAACAGGGGTGTTTTCTCACTTAAGATTTAAATGAACTGCAGCAGCTTATACGTAGACTATTGTCTCTAAATTATGTTTATTGATTTTTAACGGTTTAAACAGGTGGAATAGCACTGACCAGGGCAACATATTACACATTATCCATTATCCACTCTGTGCATGTACTGTTGTAAAAGGCTGTCTAATTGTTTTTATATAATTTAGTATATTTAGTCTTTGCTTCTCTCTTTCTCGCAAAGTGTGAGAGTGTGAGAGAGTGAGAGTGTGAGAGAGTGAGAGTGTGTGTCTGTCTGCGGTGCGTGTATTTGTGTGTTTGCGCACATAGGTGCACACGGGTGTGTGTCTGTGAGTGTGTCTGTGTTTGTGGACATGATTTCCTTTTTAAATCCTCGCTCCGCTGAGGTCGAAACATAATTAAAAGCAAGGTGTGTCAGAGCTCTTGGAGCTCAAGTCTTTAATGTATGAATGATACACGTGAGCAAGAGAGAGTGAAATATAGTTATGAGAGACAGATGAACAGCGCTTTAGAAGAAGTTTCGATACTAGTGTACATGTTGAAATTAAATATCCATTTAGCGAACCAAGCAAACTCTGTGCACTCGCCTCAGAGAGAGAATGAGAGTGAGAGAGGGACAACTGAAGGGGACGTGTGTCTTTATAATGAGGATTCATGAATCCTCATTATAATCACACACCATCTTTTATTTCTCATTTCCTTCCTAAATGCATTCGTCATGCTGGAAGTTCTTGCTTGTGTGCTGTAGAGTCAACACATCAAATCAAGCTTTATTTGTAGGACATTTAAAATCGAGATTGACAAAAGTGCTTTACACAGTCACATCAAAAACATTTATGCATGTAAATCAAAAACATTTATGCGTGTAAAATCAAAAACATCAAAAACTATGCATGTGCACCACATGGCAACATGGCATAGATCAGATCAAATAACATCAAAACCTTATGAATGTGCATTGTGCACCGACATACAGTATCATCAAAACACAAATGAAAAGAGATGAGTCTTGAGAAGAGACTTCCTCAATGCACTTTTAGGCAGGCAATTTTTTTGAAGTTGGAAGAAACTACTTTTTACCACAGAGCTTATCTATTTATATCTGTTCCCTCTGAAATGTGTCTTATCTATTAGGACCGGGCAACATTATGTATCGATTTTGTATTGATATCATTATATAAGATTAGATATCTTTTGGGATTTTGTAAATCGTAATATTATCGAAATTGTGGTTCTTTGCTTTTTGAATGGTGCTAGCCTCTCCTATGTCCAGCTTTGAGGGTCCGAATCTGGGAACGCCTTCTAGGGCCTGACCTAAGGTTTCTTAAAACCTTCAAATTCTGATTCATTCATTTTTTTTTAATTGTTATGTTGCTACATGCATAGCAATAGCTGATGAGACAGAGAGCACACCGGCATCAAAGGTAGAACAAATGAGCATTTGCGCCTGTCGTAGACATGCGCAGAGCAAGTTCAGTCAGGGAACCTCAGTCAGCGCGCCGGCTGTTAATTGGGCCACCGCAGCATCACGCTCTCATCCACATGATTCACTCAGCCAATCACACACTCACCCCATCTCATACCGGCTACTTGAACCAGAGGTTTGCATTCCTCTGGCTTCTTGCTTGCTTACACTGCTGTTGTATCAGCGTGCTGCTGTCATACAACCGGCGCTCAATTCTGCTTGCTTACTGCTGCTGTATCAGCGTGCTGCTGTCATACAACCTGCGCTCAATTCTGCTGCTGCTATACTGTATACCCGTGCTGCTGTATACAAGTGCTCACCCACCTCCACCCCAGCTACCACCTGTCGTTTTGGATCTACTGTTTAGGTACGGGGGATTCAGAGTCCCTATGGTTGGGACTGATGCGCTTGACCCGAGTACCTAAAAAGCAGATCCAATACATCGCCAAACCATAATAAATATATTGCATTGATTATCTTATATTCAATAAATATATATATATATTACATCCTCCTTGAGTTGTCTGACTGAACATATAAGGTGGCACCAGGCGTCAATGGGTTAACACAAACATTGAATCCCATTGACTTTGAATGGCCAGCTTTGAGTGTTTGTGTAACACAAACATTGAATGCCATTGACTTTGAACGGTCAGCTTTAAGTGTTTACACAAACATATAATATCTATTCCCCATGATTTGTGATTATTTCTGATAGGGCTAACCACTCAGAATTGCCAGGTTGTGAAAACAAATTGTATTTTTGCAAAGCTTTGGGTTTGTAGCACGGAATGTGATGATTTTATTGGATGAGCTCGGAATGTGATGTATGATGATGTATGATGACAAGAGCGCCCTTCACTTCACACAAGTGATGATTTTATAACATTTACCGTTGTTCAATGATGCAAAAATATAAAAAATATCACAAAATTATTGTGAAAATTGATACATTCTGTTTGACTGAAGATATCTATGCTTTCCATTATCAAAACGGCACTGAGGTTGAATTTAGAGCGGGGTTGTTCATCTTCATGCAGATATGTCTGAATCAGTTGTATTGCATTAGGGATGAATGTATATCATTATTGTATAATTATCTAGATACGAACATTCTAAGATATCAATATCACAAAAGGCAATGATATGGACGATATAATTCTCCCCTGCTCACCCTGCATGTACAGCCAAAATCAGCTAATTACAAATTGCAGCCACAGAGGAAAACCAACCCTTTATTCCTTTGCACATCTCCACCAGGCCGAAGGCATGGGGAGAGTATGTTTTGCACTCCGTCCGTCCGTCCGTGTGTGTGTGTGTGTGTGTGTGTGTGTGTGTGTGTGTGGGAGTGTGTGAATGGTAAATTTATATAGCGCCTTTATCCAAGGTGCTTTACATAGATTGTGCATTACATTCACCCATACATTCCGTGTGTGTGTGTGTGTGTGTGTGTGTGTGTGTGTGTGTGTGTGTGTGTGTGTGTGTGTGTGTGTGTGTGTGTGTGTGTGTGTGTGTGTGTGTGTGTGTGTGTGTGTGTGTGTGTGTGTGTGTGTGTGTGTGTGTGTGTGTGTGCGCGCGTGTGCGCCCCCCCGTCCGTCCGTTCATGCGTTACCAGCTAATCGCCGGCACCGTTGGCCCCATCCAGGCCAAACTGTGCACACACTCCCTGGATGCCAACGATGAACCTCTGCCCCAAGTTTTCACTGTTGCTATAATCTAAAGATCAAATAACATGTATGTGAACCCATAGTCATATCATATACGTAGCTATCGGGATATTTGTCATTAGTACCAAGATATGAAATTTCATCCATATCGTTCAATCCCTATATTGCAGTCAGGTCTCTGCCGAGCCTCATCCTGTGGGTCTCACCAAAGACTGAAAGGAAAGGGCTACTGGCTTAACAGTCTTCCTTCAGAGCGACAACACTGACAACCTGTTTTTGTCCCCCCTGCATGTGGGTTGAAGTCACTAAATAGTCATTGCGGGTACGATTTCTATAACAGAGATTGTTATCAGTCGCTCTGGAACGACTGGGCAGAATGAGAACAGATGTGTTCTCTCAACACAGCCTCGGGCACAAGCAATGTAACCACACAGCACTATAGTGTTTCATTTCAAACATTCACCACACCGGTGAATTCCAAGCTGTTGGCCGGGGTCCACTGCATGGTGGGCCTTCAGGATATTGCAAGTAGGCTCACACATGATTTGCACAACACTAAGTTTGTATTGATATAATATAACATTAATATTAATAAATAAATGTCATGGTACTTTCTATTTTTTCTTTAGAACTTCGAAAATAAAGAAGAAAAGAAAAATTGATCTTTAAACTGAAAATTCACACACGGCACACGCATTTGAGGACTCAACGCGGCAGCCGTGGGCTGCGATATCTGGGACCTGATCCACAAAAGTTTGGGAACTGCAGCAATAGACCTTTTTGGCTAAGTCTAAATATTCACCTTGAGGCTTAAGTGTACGAAGCAAGGGACTTCATAACTCGTGATTGTATTTTCTTAGACTGTTAGTCAATACTTCAACCCTGCAGCCTTTCTGATGCCCTTCAGATTTCACATTGACAGGTGATTTGAAAAGGTTGTGCCTTGGATCCAGCCTGATGCCTGCTGGTACACTAAGACGCAGCAACTCACAATATACTGTAGACCTTTCTCATTTTCAAAGGAGGTTATAACATTTTCATGTCAGCCATCATTGTGGGTTTTTTGTAAAGGAAAAATAAATCAGCTGATGGCTTGTGACATGTTTAAAGGCTGTTGTCATTGTCATTCCGTCTTCATGTTGACATGGCTGGAGGATCGAAATGTCTGCATGAAAAAATAAATCTAAAGGTAGCTAGTGTGTTATGGGATAAATATATAAATCAGAAAATGACGCCTATCGTGCCATGTCACCTAAGTGAAAGAAGTCAAAGGTCGATTACAGTGCAGTAGGTGACCTTGAATACAGGCACATGCTTATGGAGAAAAGGCTCAGCAACTACAGTCAAAAAGGGGGCATTGTGAGAGATTATTAAAAGAAAATATGTGCCGTTCACGAGTCTTATGACGGAACTGAAGTTTAACTTTGATCCACCCTTTGATGTGAACGGCGGCCAGTAAAGTGTTTTGGAAAACGGCTGTAGAAGGCAGGCAGTGTGTAGGCCCACTGTTCACACTCATACCCTCCATCAAGAGCTGGCCTGTAATATCCCTGGCAGCCCAGCTCTAGTCTGCATTACATAATGCATAGGCGGGTGTCTGTTGTGGAAAACGCAAGTGAACCACTTTTAATGGCTTAACGTTAATAAGTAACGTAAACGATTCCTAAAAATCATTACCAACAGCGAGCACAGTAATGGCAATTCCCAAATGAAATTTTAAATCGAGGCACAAATCCCAGAATATAGGTTCTTAAAATGTATGTTGTACCATGACAAAGAATGCTGATCATGCGGTATTGACTGCTGGTATTACTGCTCTTCATTTGTTCAATGAGACACTGGGCTCATGTGCTCTATCGAAAGCGAATAGATTTAGCAGGAAAATCCTCAATACCGTTTATCAGCATATATAACGGCACCACTTTTCAGCAGTGTGCATCTGATAATGATAAATATGTTCCGGATTAAACCACTGACATCTTCTTTTTAGTTCGCCTAAAACACTGTGATGTGCAATATCAGTCAAGCAGTCATGCATTCAATAACACTGGTCACTCGCAATATTCCACTACTATTTACTGTTAAACTCAAAGTTTAACAGGCGTACTTGATGACTCGCCCTGTTTTGGACGATGAGAATAGTTGGACCTGATCACAGGAATGAGGCAAGCGGAACATTTTGGGAAAACAAGTTAACCATCTCTTATCCCTACCCCTTTCTACACTGTTTTTTCTTCTTGTGCCCAAACCCTTTTCAAAGCAACAATGGCCAATCTTCTAAGTGTTTTCTTTTCGTATAGAATTTGCCTCTGTATTGGAAAACTAGTACTGATAAATACATTTTTTGAATAGTAGTACTGTAGTGTAGTTATACACAAAATCCCATGCCACACCAGTGTGCCTCTGTTAGAGAACTACTAGGGGCTGCAGTGGCTCAGGACTCAGGAGTGACGTCTTGGGAATCGGAAGGTTCACGATTCAATCCCCTGCTCCCCATGGGTTAGTGTCCTTGAGCAAGTCACTATATGGGGACGTATATACACCATACTGTATAGTTTAATTATTTCTCTGCGAGGTACGAATATATTCCACTCCTGAATGAAGTGTGGTGCTGGGAGTCTGGTGCAACGCACAGGTCCTGGCTGTACCCCTGGTGAGACCAGGGGTGGACCTGGTGAGACGTAGGAGGTGCCGGGACTGCCTCCCAGTCCCGGCAGAGTAGTTCCGGAGTGGTTCCAACGGATTGTGTGGCCCTGGTCTTAACCTAGTGGGTCTGATCGAGGGTAGCTACTGGGACGTAAGTCGGGACTTGATCACCCCGGCTGGGTCACCCGAGTGAAGGGTATGGTGTTCGAGAGATCCAAAACCCAGATGACCTTGGGATACATCACTGAGGATACGACCCAGGTGCATCCATGCAATGTATTTTCGTTCGTACCCCCAGCTATGGGACGTTATCAGCCAGGAACGAACATGTTCGTACCCCCTCGTATACTCTGTGTATATAGCGGTTGAGCCCCACAGCAGCTTTTAACATTGATCCGGTTGTCACCACCAGCTATGGGACGTTACAACTCCTCTCTATTTACCTCGGTTCAAAGCAGGATTTTCAAACCTCCATAAGTTGGAATCTAGGAGCGCTGTCCTTGGTGATCCTCAGCCATCCAAAGTTCGGATGTCATTTGTGACTTTGTCTCGCATCGCTCCCGACGTGTAAACGTTTCTGGCTACAGGTAAACGGTGTGCGCTAATGCTAATTATAGCAAATGGTTGCAGTGAGTGTGTGCATGGGGCTACAGCGAGGATGAAACCGATTCTCTTAAAGTGGACGCAGGCGGTGGCACAGCTTAACTACAATTATGCTACCAGCTAGCAGCAGAAAAAGAGTTAACGTACAAACATTCTCGCAGGGATCATGTAACAGCCAAGTATTTTCCCTTTCCAAGTCTGCTAACATCCTCAGCGTCATCAGCTGATCACTCTTCGTGAAGGAAACCCAGCCAAACTCGCTTTCAGTTTCATGGATTTCACTTTCAGTGGACATATTTTAAACCTAGAGCTCTATGATGCTGGCAGACTTCCATCACAGTTAAAGCAGCCAAGTGCATTAAGCCGCACAGATGAAGTGCCACCGCCATCCAAGCATAAAAAACAACTGTATAGCCTGAGCTTGAGCTGCAGTGCCTGGTGGGAACTTGGGGAATTGGCCGCCATTAATTATTCCAAACGACTTGAGCACGTACACCATGAGTATGATAAACTGAACATCCCCATCACACAATGTAAGGGATGCAGCTGTGATCCATCAACTACAGTATGTGATATGGCGGGGTTAGCTGTAGTCATGATGGTTGTGCTTCCCTGAGACAATGATCACTGAGACAATGATCACTGTCTTCCTAAAACAGAACTGTGTGGGTGTCCAGTTTGCCCAAAAGACTAAAGTCTATTATTTGGAGAGGAATATACCGGTATGTTCCTGCAGTGAATGGTTGAAGAGACAATGGGTCCATTGACATTATGTACACCAAACAACCCTTAGGCTAAGTTGACTTAAGGCGTGTGTAGGCGGAATCACACCTATAGCAATCTTCATCATCATCATCTGTCGACCGCAGTTGAGTCAAGATAAAAGACAATCGGGCACGCCACTCTGGTTTATCTTCCTTTGCTTTGGCCAAATCGTTCACTATGAGTCCAGTGTCTCATCTCTACATAAATAGAGCATCTATACATAAATAGCCTTCTTCCTCTACAGTACATAGATATTATGGGTGTTATAAAATATATAATATAGTATATGTTTTGTCATGGAAGACATTACTTGAGGACAAACTATAAATACTTGGCCACATAACTTAACTATTAGCAAAAGTTCCTTATTGAATGTCTTTACATTTAGTGCCGGACAGAGCCGAAGAGTTTGATCAATCCTCATGGGGCCCCCCCCCCCCCCCCCCCCCCCCGCAGCCCCGCCGTCGTAGGCACTAATATTTCGGGATCCTTATGACGGCCTCACACATCGTACGAACTGAAACGGTTAACTGTGAGTCCTGCCTCCGGGAGGTGCAGTTGAACACAGAGCCTGGCCTGAACAATCATTCCCTTTTTACCTTAATTTCCTGGCATGCAAGTGTGTACTGTATGGTTCTGTACAAACGCAGAGGGGTGTGTGTGTGTGCGTGCACATGCATACATGTGTGCTCTGTGCATTGCATGCATGTGTGTTTGGATTTAAAGCTGACAGTGCCTGCCAGCTTCCTCCACCCTCCTTGTTTCCCACAGCAGAGTCAGTGTGCCGAGGGAGAGAGGCTGGGAAAACATCAGGCGTAGGAGGGGAGACCCAGCTTACCTGGTGCTTGTGTGCCACGCTGGCTGAAGCCAGAGCTGAGTGAGTCGGTTCAGGGCACGGCCCCAAAAGTACGATGGCTTCAATATTTGCTTTGGCTGCGTCTGTTTGCTCCGTTAAGGGAGAGTCTGTTAGAGGGTACACTTTTAACCTGCAATAACAATCCTGGTATGGGTGCATATCCTCGTTTAGTCCCCCGAGGGAAAACAGAATGCGCTGTGTACACAATTTGGTTTGATATTTAGTTTTTATGTTTTTTTCTTTTCATAAATGGAACCACATAGCTGTTTTCTTTTTCTTTTTTGTTACGTGTACTGTATAAAAAAAGAAATAAAAGGCCAGTGTCAAAGGAGTTCGGAAAAGATGTGGAAAGATGAGTTTGCGTGACTGATTGAGTATGAGTTTAAAGGGATTCTGCAAATTGCTCAATTAGAGCTTGGCTGGTATTCACCCCCGTAGCCTAAAGTACCAGCGCCATCATCACTCACCCATCAAGACACAACAAAGAGAGAATTGTTATCGCTTGCGTTTTCCACATTTAGGAAACAGTGGTTGTTGGCCCGGTCAGGGCTCTCCCCGCTGACGCCTGATATATACCTAGCCGTGTGCGGGTGCCGCACACCGAAAATAGCCGACCTATAAGCTCACAACACGTAGGTGTGAGCTTGTAGCTCGGCTATTCCTGGCTGCACCCGCTCGCAAACAAATCAGGCTTGAGGTGGAACACTGTTCAGTCTGAATGACCACATTGGCCACGCTGCTCCTCTCGCATTATCAGAGCGATGGAGGTATTTGGAGACGGGCGCTGACTGTGAGGGTTGCCCCCCCCTCACCCCCCACCCCCACAGGAGTAGGCCTATCCCTCATCCCTCCTTGCCAACCCTGGCTGGCCCTCTTCCAACCCAGTGTCGCAGCCCCTTCACAACGTCTGGATGATAGATTACCCAGGTGAGGTAAACAATTACCCAGCAATTTGGAGCGCCATGGCAGCATGAATCGCTGCTCTCCGTTCGTGAAACAACACAGGGGAAAAAAAATCAACAAAGTATTTTTTTCCCCTCACTGATGTTATATTGATTATTATGGCTTATAATATAGCCAGATGCTGCATGTGCACATTCATGCATGCACACACACACACACACACACACACACACACACACACACACACACAGTATGCACACAAGTACTTTACACATTGCCATGATGCACACAAACAAACAAACAGTGTATCTTTCTTTATGTGAAGAGCAGCGGAGCGAGGGGAAACCTCACAGCTTTGCGGGCTGCGTGTTACCTTACGGATGACTGATAATTGACTTGTCCGCCCATTATGAGTGCAACGAGCCAGCAGCAATCGCACAGTTAGTCAAGAATATGAGAGAGAGAGAGAGAGAGAGAGAGAGAGAGAAAGTGAATGCGTGTCAGTCTTTGTGGTGACGCAGGAGCCAGTGGGGGTCCAGGGACACCATAGAGACAGCAGCAGTTATGACAGACTATTTCCGCTGTAGTTTACAGTTATGGAACTCAGGGGAGTGACGGGAGGAGACACAGATAAACTGTGTGTGTGTGCGTGTGTGTGTGCGTGCGTGCGCGTGCCTGTGCGCGCGTGCGCGTGCCTGTGCCTGTGCCTGTGCCTGTGCCTGTGCCTGTGCCTGCCTGTGCCTTTTGTGTGTGTCTGTAGATGGACCTTTATTGATCCCACGAGGGAAATGCAGTTGTCATGGCAGAACCGCAGCTGGACCAGGGGGGCAGTCAGACAGATATTTTGTGAAGCCACTAAGGAAATCGGGATTTCCTGAAAGTTCATATAATGGCCTGTTGTGGCGCTGTCATTGGGCCCAAAAAAACCCATAGCCCCATAGAAGTCCATGTATTTGGGCCCAACTTCACCTAGACTGTATTACCTTAATAAACATGGTCATGAATACTTTCTGCTTCCAGTCACTAGTTTAAAGTCTCATTTCTAATGTCATAATATTCTTTTTGGAAAATGATGGTCTCATTTATTAAAAGAATGACCATAAAGTTGCGTATGTTCTGAGGGGCGTGGCTACCGTTACAGTCTATGATCGGGATTCCCCACCCACTCGAGTCAAAATAAAAACCAACTAAGAAGAAGGGGGGAAGTCCCGCCTCGTTGTCTGGGCCAGCCAATGGGCCAGCTGGGCCCAAACGGATCTAGAAAGATGGCGATTTACAATACAAAGACTGACAGGCTTCATTTTACGTTCATGTTAGACCCGGGGAACGCTTTGTCCATATTTTTTACAGTCTATGAGCTGGACACACGGAACCGATAGGAAAAAAAAGAACAGACGTGCGTGCGTGCGTGCGTGCGTGCTGCATATGCACACAGTGAAGGAAACATAAAGCAGAGCAGTGACAGGCAGCAGGGTAGAGAAACGTGTGAGCCGGTGCTAAACTGTATGAGTGAAGCCGATAAGAAATGCAGGGTCTAGCTCTAATGTAGATGTATGCAGATTGTCGTCTGGGTGAATAGGGTTATTGTGCACAAACTGGCACCACTCAAAGAGGGAAAAAAAGACAGACTGCCTTTGAGGTCATTCTCTATGAGAACATGTTCCTTTTTTAAAACACATGAACCCCACAAGATCTACAAGTCCAAACGAGCTATTTTTGCCGCAGCAAAAAACAAGCCATCTTCCTCCTGATTGCATATTTTCTCTGCTGGGTGTTTTCCGTGCAGTGTTGAATCCAATGCTACCTTACACACAGACTGACATGTTGTCAGTAGTGACAGCAAGGTGTTGCACAAAGTTTTCTTGTTGCAGGGAAAGTGTGTGGATATCAGCATCTAAAATGAGTACATTTTGCTCTTCGTTTAATTGAAGATCCTGCAAAGCCATATATCTCAGAAACGCAGAGGTAAACAACATTAATAGTGCATGATGGTCCATCATGATGATTTAAGTACACACCACAAGCTCCCTACGAATCTCTACTCCCTTCTTTTTCATCGTTGCACATTAATGCTTGCGCGCACACACACTCACATACACAAGTTTGCATTACTATATTTGTGAGGACAGAAATGTTTTAGGGTGGTTATTTTTCCAAAACATTTTTGCCTTTTTTTTTTTACTCAAAACCTATCCCAAACCCCAAAATGCCTAAATCCAGCCCAAATATGTTCCTGTACTCTAAATACCTTTTGTTAACCATGAGAACACTTTGTGGGGTCCACACACACACACACACACACACACACACACACACACACACACACAGGATTGAATGTCTTTGTTTGGAGTTATTGCACTTTGCTACACATTTATGATGTTCATGGTTAATGGCAAAGCCAGAGCTATGACATTTAACAGGTCCCAGTGTTTACATGTGGCTCAATATGATGGTATAAAATGAATGACCCGTTCCAGAGCAAAATGTCCACCGTGCTGCAAATCAGTCATATTCAATAAGTGGTTAAACACTTTTGAGCTGACGGCCCTATTGGGCATGTCATTATACACTAGGTGAACATTTTAAATTTCTCGCAGATTTTCACAGCGTAGCGTTAGTTCATTGCGGCACGGAGGGCAGGTATTTTTCATGGATTATTGTATCTTTGGCTCTGCTCTGGGGGGTTGTTGATATCAGAGCTATCTTGGTGCACAGATAATTGGAGATATCAAATGTGATATCAGACCTGTGTCTCGGTACGCAGATCATCTGATATCACATGAGCAGAGCCACACCGCCATACTAACATGCAATAGCTTTGCAATAAATGGTCAATCTGAGCCGAAGTGTCTCAATGAAGTAATATAAATTTAAATGACATGTTTTTGAGCTTGTGATGTTCAGAAGTATTACAGGGCTTAAGCAGTTGAGTACTTAACAGAAGAAATGAGATGAAAAGAAGTGGGATAATGGCAAACGAGCTATTGCATCAGGATAGAATAACATGCATGTAGCCCACTGGGGCGCTGGTTTCCTTATGATTGGAGAAGGTTGCGTAATGCCGTGCTTTGCTGTCTGTCAATCAGCTGTGACATCATCCCCGTGTGTGTGTGCACAATCTATACTGTAGTGCTTTCATCATGCTTGAATTGTATAGGGGCCGTAGGAGCACCGCAATATCCTACTGTGAGAAAAGAGGTTCAAATCAAATCAAATCAGTGGAATCTCTTCCTGATTGGGCCTTAACAACATTAATCAATTTAGACCTGAGGACGATTCTACAAATGCCTTCTAAGTTTTCTGAAAAACCTCTGTTTCTATGTCAGTTGTTCTCAAACATTTTCATGTCAAGGAACCCCAAAAACTATATGTATTTGACCTCCGACCCCCATCTGAAAATATGTTGTTCCAGAAGCAAAGATTTGAGTTAAAAATGTTCACTGTGAAAGAATATACATATTCAAAGATTTGCGCCACATTTTCACGAGTTTAAAAAAATAGCAGATCCACAAGCTCATAGCACGGCACTTGGTGCCGCTCTATGAGCTTGTAGATCTTCTATTTTTCAATAGTTAAAGTATAACGTAATGCTTAAAACACCAAAAGGGGTTCCCGCCCAGAATGGATTAATGTAGGCTACTCGTGGCATACTTGTACATCACGGCTGGGGGATGTTTGTACAGCACCTCTTGCTACAGAAACTGGAGATTGGCTCCTGCCCTATATGGGCCACAAAGGCACGGAAAGGGTACTCTTAGTTACTTAGATCTATATTTGACTCAAGTTCTGGAGTTGAGTACTTTGTCCGCCACTCGTAATTAGTACCATTCCATCCCCTTTTTCAGCAGCTCTGTGTGTGTCAGCTGCCAGTGTCAGTGTGACAGTGTTGTGCCTGCTGGACCGTGTCCAAGCTGCCCCAGTCACCTCCTTCCTGCTGATGCCACTGTCTGTGCTCAGCTCCATTTCCGCTACCTGTCTCTCACCACTCCACCCAGCTGCAGTTACTTCAATGCGCTGTTCCTGCTCCGCCTCCCCTTGTTTGTTTTCGAATCTCCTTATCAGGACAGCAAGACGTGCGCTTCGCAGGATGAAAGTATTGATTTTTACGAGGGAGATTCATTAACGTGGCTCGCTGGAAGATTGTCCTTAATTGGAAGAGACAAGATCTCTCCAATCAATGAACCATCAGGAGAAAGACATTACTGTTGGCCGTGGCCTGGACGGGACTAGATTAGAGAGGCGGTGTGCTATACATACATACGCACTCTCTCTGGAACGTGACCACGTTCGCTACTTCTCAGTCATGTGCAAACTGCAAAGCCTTGTGCATGCATAACCGTCGGTATGGTCTGCATGTGTGCATTTGAGTGTGCATTTGCGTGCGTGTTTTGACTGATCCCCGGTCGACTTTCCTTCTCCCTATGCCATGTTCCTAACTGGAGCAGACAGATGTGCATGTGTGTTTTCTCATAAAGACGGGGCCATGTGTGATCCAACTGTCACAGCCACAGCCCCTCTGCATATCTCTACAGTGCTAACCAGTGGTGTGAAGTAATTAAGTACATTTACTCAAGTACTGTGTTTAGATACAATTTTGAGGTATTTGTTTTACTGGAGTACAGTACTAACAATTTTCAGAACTTTTACTTCTGCTACACTGCATCTAGATGTAGATTTGGATTATTATTAATCATTATGTTTTATTAATTATTTAATAAAACATACATTAACTACTTCAGCCATTTGAAAATAGCCAGTCTACAAGCGGATGTAGATCGGCATTTGAAAACAGATTTTATTTATTTCTAAATTGCATTTATGATACTTTTACTTTATACCGGTAAGTAAACCATTTCAGTACTTTTTCCACCGCTGGCGCTAACCCATTAAGGACTCATGTGGTCAGTGGCTATCTCAGGCCATAATGTGGTCGTTTGCTGTACAATCCCAGACCCCAAGAACGTATAACCCCGGAGGTTTTACAACGAACCGCAAGCAACAAAGAACTAACAGGCTTACCAGTGCCCCGCTCCTTCAAAAACAAGACGCATACGATTCATATTCACACCTTTATTCTTGCAACGAAACGCAACCACGTCGTTCAGAACAAACGGCACGGCATGGTTGTTTAAGCACTTAATCCCTATATAATTAGTTGACCAGAGACTCCCAGGGCTCTATACTTTGTCTGCTGATTTCGTTCGTACACTAAATCTCTTCGCGCCCCAAAAATAGCCACGCTCATATTGTGATCTACAAGCTCAGAACGCATCACAGCGTGACGTATTATGAGCTTGTAGAGCTGCTATTTTTTGCAGATTGTTGGGTTTGGGTTAGTGTGGTTCATGTATTGTAGGTATTCAAGCACACATGTCCCCACACTATTTCCCCCGCTCCATTGCTCTGTCTCCTTCTCTGATCTGTGATTTCTCAGCATACAGTACATATGGTGGCCATCTGGCCAACGCCGTAGCCCAGAGTGGGCCAGCAGCGCTGTGGCCTGTGTGTGGACTCTGTGGAGTTACACGGTTAACCCTTCACAGCCATAATGAGGGACTGGTAAGGCCTGGTTTATACATAGCTTTGCACCGGTGCCTAAGAAAAAGCCAATCTACAAGCTGACAACACAACGCGTTGTCAGCTTCTATATCGGCTATTTTATAAACTCAGAAAATGTGGTGTAACCGAGCAAATAACTTTCTCTCTGGAGATATCATATCACTTTGTGCATTACTAACCATGTCTCATTATCGCTGGTCTCTGTCGCTCTCATCCCTGCTCCACATCTCTCCTTATGCCACTCTTAACTTCTTCTCCCTCTGAGTCTCACAATGAGTCGAGTCAAATCACTATCATTTCCAGCAGGCGTTGTCATTCTTCTTCAGAGATGCTCTGCATGACTACACCCGACAGGAGGGAGTATCGGCGGGTCCTGCTCAGCGTTGGATTGGGATGGCACCGTTGTGCATTGGCAAATTCTTTAGCCCTATATCCCATACTTGGCATTAAAGTGTTTCTTGATACTGATTCTAATCATCGGCCTGACAGGCTCTTATCCTGCAGAGTTGCAGAATGTGTGCTGAGGAGCAGTTCCGTGCACGTCCCTCTGAAATAGACTTAAATGCAGGGTAGGACCCACATACCCACATTGACTGACCCACATTTCACCAGGCTAGCATCCTTCCCTTTTGTACTAGGCAAGGTTTTGGGAAGCTCTTCTAGTCTGCCAGTGTGATGCAGAGATCACCCTGCCCTCTGCCAGTTGGATCAAAAGAACAGGGTAGGGTAGGGGGATGTTAAAATCCAATAAAGCAATGATTAGCATTCATCACAACTACATTCTGAATGAATTGGTCTCCTGACACATTGCAACCATCATACATAGACATAGTTACAGTACCTATTACTTACAGTATGTCTGTTTTCGTATTGAGCCTGCAGTCTAAATGTACGCTCTGCCTTCACCTACAGCTCTGTATGGTATGTCCAAGGTTCAAGGTTGTTCTTTAGGGCGACTGTGGCTCAAGAGGTAGAGCAGGTCGTCCAATGATCCATGGGTCGGCGGTTCGAATCCCGGCTCCTCCTGTCTACATGTCGAAGTGTCCTTGGGCAAGACACTGAACCCCAAATTGCTCCCGATGTGCTGGTTGGTACCTTGCATGGCTTCCGCCGCAATCGGTGTATGAATGTATGGGTGAATGTAATGCACAATCTATGTAAAGCGCTTTGGATAAAGGCGCTATATAAATGCACCATTTACCATTTTCCATTTATTGTTAAATCTTACGCACAGGTGCATAAGAGTTTTGTTCAGCTTCCTTCAGATAATGCAGCAGCATACAGTATGTAATAATTGTAAATAGAAAACAAAAGAGAAATAGAGAAAACCAGCAAAAGAAGAAAGATAATAAATAATAGGATATAAAAAATAGATCAGTGTATGTGTACAATGTGTGGCCTACTGTATACTGAATACCATGAAATGCAGTCCATGTACTGTCCGTATAGTCCTGACTTTTTATGTTGCACCACTTGCCAAAGCACATTCCTTGCATTCCTTCCATATTATCTGGCAGTACAGTATTTTCTAATTATTTCTAATTGACACACCACTAAGCCACCAGAGCAAGTGCTTGCAGTTAAAATTGCTAAACTTTTTTTAAATTAAGAAATACTTGTCATTCTTTGTATTCTCTGCAGCAATAGAATGGAGCCTGTGTTCCAAATTAAAGTGGGATAGTCTGTGCTCCAGATCCTTTCAATGAGGCTGTTCATTACAGAATATTCTTGTTACTAACTGCAGATGCATTCATTGCATGAACGACATCTTAATGTGAACTCCTGTACACACATTACTTATTCTTCAGTGGCTTGCCTGAAGGAATCTATCTATCTCTCTCTCTCTCTCATAAAGTTTAGTTTCAGACATGAAAGAGCTACCATACTGGTCCGTTTAAAGAACTCTATCTAACATCATCTCATCTCTGCACGATACAAATATTAGTGCTCTAGTTAAAGCCACTGTACCATGTATGTAGCCAAAATGCAGTCTTACAGTATGCTTGTGAAATGCAGACAGGCGTCTTGTCACCATCACGTGAGCACTGGCAGCGGGTATTGCGTCACTAGCTAGCTAGCTTTCATGTAAGACCTCCGTCATTTCTTCCCTGAGGGAAGACAGTGCCTTGCATTAGGACACGGTGAGGGAGGGAGATGGGGGCTGTCACCTTGCCGCAGCCCGGCCTAAGAGCACAGCACTTCACAGTCAGCTGTGCTCCCACCCTGTGGTATCCCCAGGCCTACAACAGCGCACGGTAAAGTCCTGAGTGTTAATTTAACTCTAGGGAGCTTGCAAATGGTTTGGTTTAATGCAACCAAACGGACCCGTTTGGTTGCATTTTGTACACTCTCAGAGTTACAAATTGATAAATACTGAGGATTTTTCCGTGCGAGATTAAAGGGCAGGACAACACAACAGCGAGGTGTTACAAAGTGCATGTTTGTTTATTTCTACTACTGTACGTATGTCTGTCCCCCCCCACCACACACACACACACACACACACACACACACACACACACACACACTTTAACAATATATTTATGTCCACACAGAGGAAATTGCATACAAGGACATAAATAGTTCAGGTGCAGCAAGGTTACATCAACAAAATCAAGGCATATGTCCTCACTCCTCAGTCAGGATACAACAAGCATGTCATGTCACCCAGCATTCCATGGGCACAAGGAGTAATGTAGGCATCCTAAGTTCGAAACCCCCTCCAACAAGCGGGCGGGCATCTCCCAGGCTGGACCACCAGAGGACACAATGTTCCTATAGTCCACTCCTGTATTGCCACCCAGTGTCATATCGTTCTCCGTAGCGTGGCTGATCCCGTGGGCCCAAAATCCACCCACTATTGTTCCGACAGCGGACGGACACACCACTATAGAAGGCCAGATCCCACACCTCTCTTAGCGGTAGCTGCTCACGGGAAGCAGCGGCTGTCGGTATACTCCATCGGTGAGCAGTGCCTTGTTGTACTGTATGCAGGCTTGTGATTGTGTTGAAGCACACAGTCCACAGAGGTTGCAAATGCATCTTAAATCTGCACCCACTACATTACACACACCACACACACACAAACACACACACACACACACACACACACACTGGTACACACACCAACATTGGGCTTGTGGGATGTCAGGCTTGACTCACAGACACCAAAGTGTGGGTGTCAGATTCGCTTCACAAAAGGTTGCATATCAAGAAGCGATATGGAAGATCAGTTGATACACACAGGTCACGTAGCTGTTAATAGTTTTGGAAGAGAGCAAAAGCTGAAGACTGAAAGAAAAGAAAAGAAAACGATAACACTCTGTATAGCGGCTATAGCACAGGGTTTTTTCAATTGACTAGAGCTTACAGTTACATGTAAACAAAATCTATGGGAATCTTGGCAATCTCTCTGACGCACTCTGCTAAAGCCTGTCCAATTCAACTCAGTGGGTCAGACTGAAGGACAGCCAAGGGATGGGAGATAGATAGAGGATATATAGATGGAGGGAAGGAGGCAGGGACAGAATCCCTCTTCCCCAGTTGTCCCTCGGTGGTGGCTTTACACAGCAAATCCTGAGTGTTCATTTAAATTCTTAATTGGATTATGGAGGCACTTATAGACTAGTATATATTTTTGAGTGGTGCAACCACTCCTATAGATAGCTATCCGTCCCCGGCTGGCTGGCTGTGTCCGAGCAAGAAAATAGCGTTTGGTTGATTTTCACCACCAAGTGTCACTGTTGTGCGGCCTAACACACATATAACTCACATATTAACCGTATATATGATTTTGGTTGTGACAGTAGCCTGCAGTGACAGTACAGTACAGTAGAGGGACCCCCTGGGGATCCCCACACAGTAACTCTGTCATTTCTGGACCGTTTCGGACGCGGGGAGGCTTTCCGGAACCGGGCCGGCACCCTGGGCGTAGGGTGGCCAGACGCCCGGTTTCACGCCGGACAGTCCGGTTTTAGACCCACCTGTCCTCCTCCCACCTCAACCTCTGGCCGGACACATAATTGTCCGGTTTTTTGTGATATACAGTGCTTGTGTCATTTACTGTCATTTACGTCGTCTGCCTGGGTATTAAAATCTCCGCAGCGCTGCTCAGCTCCGCCTCCGCAGCGAGCCGGCCACACTGTCTTAAAAAGAGAGAGGCGAGTGGAGACGTTCAGAGTGTTGCCATGTCCGCTTAATTATAAGCGACTTTGGGCTTGTTTTATATAATAGGCTACTAAGCCTAGGGCTTGTTTTCATAGACATGGTTGCTTGGTTCTCTTCCAAAACCTGGCAACACTGCCAGTGGAATGGTCGGTTTGTTTGTTGTTCTCTCACAATCACTTTAGTATAGTTAATGCAGAGATAAACAAACCAAATATGCCGAAATGAAAAACTACATTTAATGAGCAATGGAGCAAGGAACTCGACAATCGACATCATAAAGAAAGGGAGGCTGTGTGAACATATAGGCTACTGGCATCATTCTATGTCCCACACCGATGACCATAAAACTGTATAAAAAACCCACAAGAAAGAGATTAAACATAAAACATATCTAAACATGAAATAAAATAAATTGATTATAAAATGAATGGCCTTTGTGGTACCCTATAATTTAAAAAGGTTAATTTAATTAGCAAATATATGTTCTCTGTGGACATAATGCTGGAGATGATGGTGGTGAAAATCAGGTGCAATAGTAGTAGTAATAATATTAATATATGGGGGGGGGGGTCTGGGAGGGGGGGGGGGGGGGGGTCGGGGAGCGAGCCCCGCAAAAGTGTCCTCCTTTCTGAGGTCTTGCAGGTGGCCACCCTACCTGGGCGCATTCCTGTGGGTCTGGAACCCTCACATGGAGTTCCACCACTCACTTTACAGGGGTGTGATTTTTAATAATGATGTCATATTATCATTCAAATCTTGGTGTTTTGCCTATTATTTGGCAGCCCACTTATAATATCCTCACGGCACACAGGTTTTGGGAACCACTGGAGTAGTGTACAGTAGTGTTATGTCATGAGTGTGTGGGCCGTGCGGCTATGGCGCGCGGCAATACTGTGCCACGGCGGTACGCGTGGCGGTCGCAGACGGTGTGTGTCGGGCTTTAAACAGGTCGCTCGTATTTCTTTATGTAAGATAAAGAATCCGATGAACACGGAGAGCCAAAGAGGACTTGTTGTTGCTGTTCCTCATGTTAGCGATAGCTGCTAAAGCTATCAACAGTAAACACAACCTTGCTAGGCTAGCAAGCTAACGTGCGTGCATGCATGCGCGGGGGGATTCCGGATATTAAAATAATAATAGTAGTTTGAGTATGCTGGCCATGATGCATTGAATAATATCTGAATAGAACATTAACTAGATTTAACTATAAATAAGGAATAGAAACCAAGTTACTATGTTACTATAGTTACTATGTATAATAACAATATACATAGTAACTATGGATTATAAACCTATAATAATAATTATTAATATAATAATTATAGGCATAATAATATTATTATACATAGTATTGATTATAAACTTAAAATAATAATAATTATAATAATTATAGGCATAATAATAATAAAAATAATAAACATTTTAAAAACAGTGAAAGTGCACAATACTGCACAGCTTTTATTTGTACTTACAATGTTAAACCCTCAGAAATTGCCGTGGTTGCGTGATATCGAAAATGGTATCGAAATATCAATACTTTTCCAAATATCATATCGAAGTTTAAAATCCAGTATCGTGAGTCGTGACAACACTAGTGTGTGTGTGTGTGTGTGTGTGTCCGTCCATTTACACTCTGCAGATCTCTCAAACTGCGGTCTGTGTATGCTGTGCTGTACGTCACTGTGCCCTGAAGAGCCCAAGGAATGTAAAATTAGGCAAAGTTCATTATAATTGATTAATTGGATGAAGGTGTTGCAGAATAGTTTAGAGTTCTCGGAAGAGAAGAGAAACAATGGCTGCTTAATTGTTTATTTTGTCTGAAGGACAATTAAAGTGCACACCTTTTTGCCTGTAACATTAATAAGGAATAAAGTTGAACTCAACCTTCTTTTCTGTCTCGACCTGAATCATTCTATTTGGAAATTAGCCGGTGACGGTGTCACAATAATGATTTGCATTGTTGTGTCACACTTATTATGTGTATTTACGTTATGTGGCCTATAAACTAGGACCACTGAATCATTGGAATGTCATTTGTCGTAGTATATATATGTATATTCATATCTTTTGCCAAAATCCAGTAGCCCCTGCTAAAAAAAAACCAGCCCCCCCCATAGCTCCCCCATGCACAAATGTCTGGAGCCGTCGCTGTTTGGACGTGCCAATTGAGGCAGATTGTACAAAAATGTCTTCTAATCCTACTATAATAGTTTTCTGAAAAATGTATGTTTCTATATCAGTGGTGCTCAAACCTAACCTGACTCCGCCAGATGGTGGCAGTGGTGAGTTCCTCCTGCTTCCCATCTGGACTCTCTCGGGCAGAGACGATGAACTCTGAACCATTTCTGATCGGAGCGATATGAGGCCGTATGCGGCAACTAGAGGCGGGATCAAGGCCAGACTGATGACACATTGAAGCTGTGCCACAGCACAAATGTAAACACAACCTTACATTTTATGGAGATCTCAGATTTTTGTCCCGCTGCTTCCTGTTTATCGTTTCTGCTTGAGAGAGATCAGATGCAGGTAGGAGGAGTGAACTTGTGAACTCAATACTGCCGCAATCTGGCGGAGTCAGGTTAGCTCAAACCTTTTTATGTCAAGAACCCCCAAAACTATATGTATTTGGCCGCAGACCCCTATCTCAAAATATTTTGTTCCAGGGAACCTTGCCCTTTTTTGAGTTTTTCACTTTTGCATACTTGTGTACCAAAGTGGCTGCATGTTGAGCAACAAGAAAAAGCAACAAAGAACGTGTTTCAGAGTTGATTTTGTTTTATGGTGTTTACTTTTTTAAGTGACTAGGCCTTATATTCTTTCTATTCTATTCCTTCATATTCATAAGTGTTTTTCTGTTTGTTTGTTTTTCTTTTTGTTTGTTGTTTTTAGATGAATACTTGGTTTATGTGTTGTTTGTGTTTTCGCAAGCTTGTACTGTATGTTTTGTTCTAGAATAGATTAGCAATTTAGGGCAGATTCTTATTGTACTTGTTTAACAACTTGTTTAGCCTTTGGGCTTCCTTCCTTCCTTCCTTTCCTGTACTGTAACTACTATTTCTCATTTTTTATAAATGTACTACTTTATATTCTACAAATGAAACAGTAGCTTCATTGTCTGTGGCTTTAGCTGGGACAGACTGCAGTGCATCTGACCTGACCTGACACAGCTACACCAGCTGCTGGTGTCTCTTTGTTCCAGTAAGAAAAAGGCTTGTTGGAGTCACAGCCCCAGTTATCTGCACCTGTGCTGCTTCTCAACAGTGGGGTCCGGGGACCCCCAGGGGGCCTTGAAGGGGGTTCTAGGGGTCCCCAACAATATTCATATTCACTACGAATCGCACACCGGAGATGAGAGAGCCATTCTCGGGGCGTTTGCCAGATCACTTGAACTACTTTAACATAACCTTACTGTATATTGGCTAC
The DNA here is from genome assembly GCF_964188405.1 of Protomyctophum parallelum. Taxonomy (NCBI): domain Eukaryota; kingdom Metazoa; phylum Chordata; class Actinopteri; order Myctophiformes; family Myctophidae; genus Protomyctophum; species Protomyctophum parallelum. Next base: position 27,318,366 of record NC_139700.1, on the reverse strand, counting down.
CTGAAAATGTTAAGACATTAAGACACAGCATTATAGTGCAGCAGATAACTGAAACAATCATTCAGATTAATATACAAGCATGACATTTGGCACGAATACTCTCTAAAACCCACTCTTTTGGAAAAACACAGCCATTTTTCAAGATGGCCGCCACATTGACATTTAAATGACGTTTTCTCATAGAAATTGATGGAGTTTTCAAATGAAGGAGGTCATAGTGTTGATTCTCATGTGTTGGACCATGCAGGATCCAGTCAACCAGAAATTCCAACATGGTGGCCATTTTCCAAGATCACCATCTGTATTGTAAATAGAACATATTCTCATTGAATTTGATAGGGTTGTCCAAAAAAGGATGTTTCTGTGACATATTATGTCTTAGATCATGCTAAACTAATTCTGTGTTCAAAGAAGACAACCATGAATGATAATGACAGCAGGGTAAGCTATAGGCCCAAGCTGTCATGTCCACCAGTTGTCCACAGTGGTCGTAGACCATTAAAAAAAAAATACTCCATGGTCAACAGGGGCTCTTTTATCTTGAAGAAGGCAGGTTGGATGTTGGTGAAAGAGTCTGGAAGTTCTGGGACAGACTTTACTCTCTCTGGACCAAATCTGACGCTCTTCACCCCTGCTTTCCTTGGTCGGATGTTGGAAGACAGAGACACTGGTGCCATCAGTTGTTGCAGAACAACTGATGTAGCACTGGCTGACAGACCACACCCTCCTCCTCAATATTCTTGCTGACTGTTGCATCTCCCAGTTGAGCAGATATCTCCAGCACCCAGTCGTAGGAAATGCTCATGCAGTGTTCTTGCAGCATTTCAACCAGGCCTCTCTTCCTGGTTTTGTCATAAACAGACATATCAATGGGATAGGGAATGGAGTTTCCCTATCTTTGGGATGTCTGTGGGTGGCTGCTCCCTCTTTGTATCTGGAGTAGCAGTTGTACTGCAACAGGCAGTCTTGGAAGTGCCAAATCTCAGCTGTGACTTGATATCGGCACCGTGTTCTACCATACCAATGAACTGGAGGAGAATTGATGGGATGGCATCTTTGATGCATCCCTCACGGATTGTACCATCAAATCTGGACTCCAGAATGTGCCCTCCCTGTTCCACCATTTGGTGTTTAAATATGCTTTCCTAGTTCAAACATAAAGCACTGTAGAATCTGTGACAGATTTTTAGAGATGATATTTTGCACACAGGTGATGAACAGACAGAGAGAGTTGCTTGGGCTTGAACGAAAAGAACAGCATCTATTTAACCTCTTTCACAATGTTGCATGATATCGCTTGGTTGGGTTCATTCAAAGGAAATGTGCTGACTGACAAGAAGTCCTCTGGAACCAAATAGTGTCCTAATCGGTTTCAGGGTTGATTTGCTTGAAGCACTGCATGCTCCTTGAACATCAATGCGTAATGTCACCTTCACCGATGGCTGCGTGCATATCAATTAAATTAGCAGAGTATTGTTTTTTTCAGCCACTGCAGACCAGTCATTGGTTACAGCCATTTTATCATTTGACACACAGCAGGCAGTAAGTGTTGTGCAGCACAAAACTGTTGAATATAATAATAGGGATCCAGCGACAGAGGGAGTTGGGAGGCAGTCTGAAAATGATGAATGCACAGAGAAGAGGTGTGAATAATGACATTGCCTCAGAAATATACAGCAATAATATTATTAGTTTACAGAGAACACTTTGACAAGCATGACAGCGTAATTAATGTGTAGCACTCGTAGCCTCGCATAGATCGGTTCTTTTTATGATAATGTGTTTCAATAACTAATTCCATATTGTTGATAACGGCGTGTTCCATCTCTTATTTTGAGCCTCTTTTATTCTGTCAGAGGAAATCCAATCCAGAACTAATTTTAATGAATAAAATGTCATAGTAACTAATCTGCATTGTACAGTATGTTAACACATTATGCAGATGTTTCCCTACTTCCATTGAGAAATGGTACCATGGTGGCAGGTAGTACACCTACTGTCTTAAAGGTTTAATGACATTAATCTTAATTTATTTTTATTTTTAGGTTTTACTTTTAGGTTTTATGACCTCAATTACACCCAATAAAACCAGAGCTTTGAACATTCCGTGGATTTTCTGTGGTTGGAGTTTTCTCTGGGGTTTGGAAGCCTTTCGAGCTGCAATGAAAACAGGCAAAACAGTGACATCTGCTGTCAAATCCCATTGGGGCAAATCCGATTGACATATGGGATTTGCAGGCTGTGATATCACAAACAGCAGGAAAATCAGAGCACTTGTTTGAGCCAGAAATCCCCAGACCACAGAAAATCTACTGAATGTTAAAAGTTAAGGTTTTTTGGGTGCAATTGAGCTCAGAAAACATAAAACAATTAAGAAAAATTACAAAAACTTTGTTTTAATGTCACAATCCCTTTAAAGGACAACTTTAGTTTTTTTCAACCAAGGTTCATGTTTTAGGTTGTTGAGTGTTATTTCTTTTTCATTTGCTGCTTTCTTTTGTTTTAGGGATTTTAGCTCTTTTTGAAAGGGGGGACGGGGGCATTCGAGCATGGGGCTAAATATGTATTTTTTGACAAAATGTTATGGTGATTTATTTTTATATTATTTACTATAGTCCTAATAAACCCCAGGAAATTACATCTGACCACAAAAGATCACAGGATCTACTGAATGTGAAGGTAGCCTACTGGGGGAAGGCTTATACTGTGTGTATAGGCTCAATATGTCAGTTTGTCACATTCAATAGATCCTGTGATCTTCTGTGGCCAGATGTAATTTCTTGGGGTTTATTAGGACTATAGTAAATAAAAATAAAAATAATTGCCATAAAAAATTGTAAAGAAATACATATTTAGCCCCATGCTCGAATGCCCCCGCCCCCCTGTCAAAAACGGCGAAAATCCCTAAAACAAAAGAAAGCAGCAAATGAAAAAGAAATAACACTCATCTTTTAGTTTCTCTAATAACAACCTAAAACATGAACCTTGGTTGAAAAAAACTAAAGTTGTCCTTTAAGCTGATAAGTGCAGTTGCAGTATCTACCCTGCACATGATGTCTTGGATGAGCGGTATAGATGCTGAGAGACCTGTGTTTGAATCTCGGCAACCCACTTATGGTCCGCAGCCCACTGGTGGGCCGTGAGGATAATGCAAATAATTGTCAAAATACTAACATATTAATGATAACAATAATATAAATGATTACCATTAATTATTCCAGATTCTTCTCACCTACTGTTTTGTTGCCTGCTTTCAAAGTAACTTCGGGTTACTTCAGTAACCTCAGTTGTATAAGTGACTCGAAGAAGAGAGTCATATGGGGTGCCGCCACCTGGTGGCGCAAAAGCACAAACTCTGCATGTACTCACGAAAAATTACATTGGATCGTGAAAGTGTCGCTCACGGTGACATCCTCAACCCCACCCACTCGGTATAAAACCGGGGGTTGGTCCCGTGAGCGTCATTCCTATCAATCTACCTTTCTGCCGCTGACAAAGCAGAAGGGCGTCTTAATGACTCTCTTCTTCGAGTCACTTATAAAACTGAGGTTACTGAAGTAACCCGAAGTTGTCTTAAGTTCCTCTCTCGAAGAGAGTCATATGGGGATCATAAGATTCCCGTATGATCACACCGGCTGATAGGACCGATCCACGGTCCACCTATCAAGAGACACACGCACGTCACCCTCAGGCGTGGCACGTGTATACTCCCGTAAGGAGGACAATTAAAGGCTACCTAGGTCCCTGACCAGGTAGAACAAAGCCGATAGCGGGACAGACCAACCTGTCGACTGCTATCAATCCCTACTCAGGAGCCGACAGCAAGCTGCCTTATGTGCTCGTGAAACGGGCTCGATGGCTAACCATCCCATAGAGCCACTCTAGGGAATGCCTACAGGTATGTGAACATGGGGGCACTATGTACTGTCAATCATTGCGCTGCTGCACCCAGGACCGCCTGGGCTAAGTCCCTGGGTGCCACGTCAAGATTGTAATACGTGGCAAAGGTCAAGGGAGACGACCAACTTGCCGCTGCGCACACATCCTGGATGGGGACGCCCCGTGCCAAGGCCCAGGATGCCGCCATGCCCCTCGTGGAGTGAGCTTTTAACCCTTCAGGGAGCTCCACCCCACTACTGGTGTAAGCCAGTTGTATAGCTTCCACAATCCACTGTGAAAGCCTCACCTTTGTTATAGGCTTCCCCTTCCACCTGGCGTGGGAGGCCCAAGAGACAAAGAGTTGATCTCCCTGTCTGAAGGGAGCTGTCCCTGTACAGTCTGATCGCCCTGACTGGACAAAGACAGTGTAGCCGCCTGTCCTCTTCTGAGCCAAAAGGCGGTGGGTGGAAGGCCATGAGCTCCACCGAGTCACGACCAGCAGGAAAAGGCCTTTGGCTTGAAAGACAAGTTCGGCCTAACCGTGACCTTAGTGTTGTTACCACTAAACCTCATGCAGCTCTCATTGACTGAGAGTGCGTGGATGTCACTAGCACGCTTCGCAGTTGTCAGTGCGACCAGCAGCGTGGTCTTCAGCGAGAGAAACTTCAAATCCACTGTCTCCAGTGGTTCGAATGGCTCCTTCGTAAGCACATACAATACCACCGTCAGATCCCAGGCTGGGACCAGGGATCTGGCAACCGGTCTAAGGTGTAGGACACCCTTCATGAACTGACGGATCAGCGGTTCTCACTCACCGGTCCGTTGTTCACACCTAAGTGGGAGGCGGATATCGCCGCCGGGTTGACCTTAACCGAGAACAAGCCTAGACCTCTGTCCAGGAATTCCTGCAGGTAGGTCAGGATGGGCCCCACCGAGGCCTGGAAAGGAAGGACCCCACCAGGCCTGGTCGAGCACCAACGTTCAAACAGCTGCCAAGCCGTGTTGTACCAGCGTCTGGTGGAGACTGCTCTAGAATAGTCTCTATGACATTCTGTGGCAGATCCGCTACTGCGAGCGGTGCCCCCTCACAGGCCAAACCCAAAGGTCCAAGTCCTGGGGGCGCGGGTGGAATATCTCGCCGTTGGCCTGCGTTAGCAGGTCGACCCTCAGAGGGAGTCGCCAAGGGTCGCGATAGAGGAGGGAAGCGATGTCCTGTCTCCAGGACCCCCAGGCCGGAGCCACCAGTAGTAGCCCCGAGCCCAAAACTCTCACCCTGGCTAGAACTTGTGGGATCAGTTCCAGCGGTGGGAAGGCGTAGAGTAGGCCCTGAGGCCACTGATGCGCTAAGGCATCCAGACCCAGAGGCGGCCTGCCTGTGAGGGAGAAGAACAGAGGGAACTTCGTGTTCTCCCCCGTGGCAAAGAGGTCCGCCACCGGAACTCCAAAGCTATGCCACATTTGACCCACCACCCATGGATGGAGGGACCATTCGCTGTAGCGGAGTGGGCCTCTCGATAGGAGGTCCGCAGCTGAGTTCTGGAGTCCTGGGACGTGACAGGCCGTGAGGGAGATGAACCGGCCGTCGCACCAGACCAGCAGTCTGTGAGCTAGTGAGCACAGACGCAGGGATTTGATCCCTCCTTGTCTGTTGATGTAGGCCATCGTCGTGGTGTTGTCCGTATGGACCAACACGTCATGTCCCCCGAGGAAACGGCTCGAACTCCTTCAAGGCGAGGAAAACCGCCAGAAGTTCTAGATAGTTGATGTGAGCGGATCCCTTTAGGGAACCGTTCCACACCCCTCTGGCCGTCCTGCCCTCGTGAGTGGCTCCCAGCCCGAAAGACTGGCGTCCGTCGTGACCACCCTTCTGGACAGGGCCAACCCCAGCGGTACCCCTTCCGTCAGGTTGCGTCTGTCAGACCACCATTTCAAGGCCAATACACAGCCCGGGGAGACTCTCACCCGGCGTCATGTGAACTTGGGAGGCAGGTGTAGAGACTTCAACCATCGTTGGAAAGGTCTCATGTACAGCCTGCCCAGGCGTGCCAGAGACATGGCTGAGGCCATGAGGCCTGCCATGCGCAGGCATACCCCGAGTTGAAGTGTGTGGCCCGTCCTGAACTGTGCGGCACACTTCAGTAGGTCGTCCATCCGGTCGGCGCTCAGTTTCGCAGTGTATGCCACTGAGTCCAACGTGATGCCTATGAAGTCCGTGGACTGCGTCGGCGTCAACATGCTCTTGGTATGGTTCACGTTGAAACCTAGGGAGGTCACGTGGGACAATACCCTGGCTGTGTTCTGTGCCGCTTCCTGCTCCGAGGCCGCGCTCAGAAGCCAGTCGTCGATGTAGCTTGCAACCCGGAGACCCTGTTACCGTAACGGGGCGAGAGCAGTTTCCGTACATCGAACAAAGACCCTGGGACTCAGGGACATCCCAAAGGGGAGAACTGTATACTCGTACATTCTCCCCTGAAACCCGGGGGGTCTCAGGCGAACTGGAGTCTGTAACTCTTCGCTAAGGTGCGCAGAACCCATGGTGACGCGCCGTGGCGTTCCCACTGTGCGATGCGCTTGGTTAAGGGGTGGTCCACCCCCAGACCAGAGACATTTTCGGCATGACCCGTCTCCCCAGTGGCGTTTGAGCACGCCACCAGCTTCATGCCCCGCCCCTCTGCAGTGGCCAGCCCGTGGGTTGCCCCTGACAGAGGGTTCATGGTCCCCCGACATTGGTGTTCTTGTTGTTTTCTTATTGTTTTGGGCAGTGCCCTTATTACGGAGAAACATACAGAAACATGTGCATTTAGTGCAGACTTGTGTGGCTTGGTCACGGGGCCCGTACGTGGCGGGAACCCGTGCCATGAGCCTCAACCTCTTGTGGGGCGGCTCGGGAGTGCAGTTCGAGACTACTACGCCCAGCGCAAGCCCTGAGGCGGGGGGGATGGGGGAAGATGTCAGGTTGCATCTCCCGCCGTCCTTGGGGGGGGGGGCCCTTCCTAGTGCCAGCCGCGGCTGCTGGAGGGCGGCAGCGTTGGTCAGTGGTGGGGCGTGGGGGACATTTGTCCCTCACGTCCGCGGAGGGAGCTCTTGGAGGAGCTCGTTGTCCGTCGTCCACCTTGAAAGCAGCCTATCTAGAATGCTAAGCATGCTAGGGTGGCATCGGCCATCCAACGAGGTTGCTACTCCCGACCTCGAAAAGGTTAGCTAAACAGCTAAACAAACCTAGCTTCACAATGTACATACCTGTAATGTTGAGGGAAGCAGTCGGTAGTCGAGGGTCGCCGGGGAACCACGTCGAGTGAGACTCGTGCCTTTGGCCGCTGCGTGAAGTAGTAGTAGCGTTAGTTGTCGGTCGAGGCCTAGGACTGCATCCGACATCCCGTCGTCGCAACCACCTGGCTCGGGGGAGCCTCGTTGGTGGGCTGACGAGATCCCGCTGGAGGGAGAGCAGCACCCAGAGCCAGCCGGCGAGGCCTGGCTGATGTCTTGGGTCTGGCTCCACAGGCCTGTTTACCAGTGTGGTGAAGAGCGTGTGGAGCTTGTTGTTGGTGGTCCGAGCCGCCTTCCTGGCAGGGGAGGAGCCGAGGAAGGACTCGTCATGGTGTCTCTGAGACGTGTCAAGGTTGAGGGGTCTGGAGAGAGAGGACGAGGCGTTGGGCCTAGACCTCGAGGTTTGGGGCTGGTCGGGACAGCAGGGCTCGGAGGTGTCGACCAGGGACCTGTCTTGGTGACTCTTGACGCGTGACATGCGTCAGTCTCTCTCCCTGTCTGCAAAGTAGAAGCAGCAGGGGGAGAGACCAGGGGTCTCGAAAGCCTGGCGAGCATGCTCTAGACCCATGCTCTAGACCCCCGGTGGCGTTCCTCCTCGGGGAACCCGGGAGGGCTGTTGTCACCCCTGCAGGTCATCTTGGGTGTTGGTGTAGCTTGAAGAAGGAACCAGCAGTCCAAGAGCTTGTAGAAGCACTTCTCTTTTAAGTTATAATATAATATCATTATATAATAATAATATATAATATAACAAAAATGTTGTGAGGAAAACTGTCTGTAACTCACAAAACAGGGTAAAAGAAGAAAAGTGGTGGTGGAGTAGAAGAGTAGGACTCGTGGTGCTCCACTGAAGATCAGCTGTCTAAACAGAGAAAACCATGTTGTGAAACTGTGGTGTGTTCATAGGCCTTGACTCTGGTCAGTCCTCTGCCCTTCTCTCTGTCTGTCAACTTGGAACAGGCTGGGAACTTACGTTCGTAACTTTAGAACTAGAGTTACGAAACGTAACTTATGTAACTTACGTAACTTGCGCTCGTAACGGTTCTTACCCGCGGAGAATGCTAGTAGCCGGCGCCGTTCGGCTGGACGGCAAGCTAGCGTCGTAACCCGGCCACGGTGGTTGCTTGTTGTTGTCAGTGGGGACGCTAAAATCAACGCCTAGCGGCTGAGGATTAGCTATAACAAGCGAAACAGCGTTGCAGCCTGCTGCTTATGATGTTGTGTTGCAGCCTGTTGTAGTATGACTGTTGTAGAAGTTACGAAACGTAACGTACGCAACTTACGTAACTTACACTCGTAACGTTTCTCACCCACGGAGAATGCTAGTAGCCGGCGCCGTTCGGCTGGACGGCAAGCTAGCGTCGTAACCCGGCCACGGTGGGTGCTTGTTGTTGTCTGTGGGGACGCTAAAATCAATGCCTAGCGGCTGAGGATTAGCTAGAACAAGCGAAAACAGCGTCGCAGCCTGCTGTTTATGAAGGTTGTGCTGTAGTATGACTGTAGTAGCCGGGTCGCGGTGGTTGGAAGGTAGCGATAGTGACGCTAAATCAACGCCTAACGGCTGAAGATAGCTTGGAAGTTAGCTGTGTAGTTAGCGAGGCTGTAGCTAGTTAGCACGACGCCGGAAGGCTGAAGGCTAACAGCGGGACGTAGCGTGTAGCTACGGGCCGTGGGTCTAGCTAGTAGCTGGTTAGCACCTCGCCGGTAGGCCCAGGGCTAACGGCTGAACGTAGCTAGTGTATAGCTACGCAGGTAGCGTAGACGAAGCGTCAAGCTAAGGGCCGTGGGTCTAGCTAGTAGCTGGTTAGCACCTCGCCAGTAGGCCGAGGGCTAACGGCGGGATGTAGCTAGCGTATAGCTACGCAGGTAGCGTAGACGAAGGGGAAAGGGTGCCTGACGGCTACGCTTTAAGCAGCGGGCTCGCTAATGAGAGAAGCTGAAAGCTAGTAGCACTAGGGAGGCTAAGCTAGCAGGGCGAACAGCAACCCTGAACGTGGCAGCGTTGCAGCCTGCTGCTTATGATGTTGTGTTGCAGCCTGTTGTAGTATGACTGTTGTAGAAGTTACGAAACGTAACGTACGCAACTTACGTAACTTACACTCGTAACGTTTCTCACCCACGGAGAATGCTAGTAGCCGGCGCCGTTCGGCTGGACGGCAAGCTAGCGTCGTAACCCGGCCACGGTGGGTGCTTGTTGTTGTCTGTGGGGACGCTAAAATCAATGCCTAGCGGCTGAGGATTAGCTAGAACAAGCGAAAACAGCGTCGCAGCCTGCTGTTTATGAAGGTTGTGCTGTAGTATGACTGTAGTAGCCGGGTCGCGGTGGTTGGAAGGTAGCGATAGTGACGCTAAATCAACGCCTAACGGCTGAAGATAGCTTGGAAGTTAGCTGTGTAGTTAGCGAGGCTGTAGCTAGTTAGCACGACGCCGGAAGGCTGAAGGCTAACAGCGGGACGTAGCGTGTAGCTACGGGCCGTGGGTCTAGCTAGTAGCTGGTTAGCACCTCGCCGGTAGGCCCAGGGCTAACGGCTGAACGTAGCTAGTGTATAGCTACGCAGGTAGCGTAGACGAAGCGTCAAGCTAAGGGCCGTGGGTCTAGCTAGTAGCTGGTTAGCACCTCGCCAGTAGGCCGAGGGCTAACGGCGGGATGTAGCTAGCGTATAGCTACGCAGGTAGCGTAGACGAAGGGGAAAGGGTGCCTGACGGCTACGCTTTAAGCAGCGGGCTCGCTAATGAGAGAAGCTGAAAGCTAGTAGCACTAGGGAGGCTAAGCTAGCAGGGCGAACAGCAACCCTGAACGTGGCAGCTAACTGTAGACCAAGCGAAGCAGTAAGCTAGCTGAGTGCTAAGGCGCAAAGCTAGTAGAAGAGAAGGACTAAACGACAAGCCGCGTGACTGCACACTTGTGTTTTATTGTCCGTGTAAAGGACTTACTGCTGGAGAGAACTTTTCTGCAACGTTCGTGAATGAAAAAACACCTCGCAGGGGCTGCGAATTTCCAGGTACAAGTATGAGAAACTCGTCTGTTCTAGGGAAAACAGTTTCAACAGCCGGTGGTGAATTCTTTGTCAGAGCGATGTGGCATCTGCGGCAGAAAGGTAGAGGAATGACGCTCACGGGACCAACCCCCGGTTTTATACCGAGTGGGTGGGGTTGGGGATGTCACCGTGAGCGACACTTTCACGATCCAATGGAATTGTTCGTGAGTACATGCAGAGTTTCTGTGCTTTTGCGCCACCAGGCGGCACCCCATATGACTCTTTTCGAGAGAGGAACTTAAGACAACTGGGTGTGAAGAAGTCTTTTTTTCACTATTGTGATGCTAAGGGAACTTGGTATATGTGTTAGTTCCATTGATCCAAGCCGGAACACAATTGACTGAATTGTCATTTAAATAAACATGCTCTGGAAATGCACGTGGCCCACCCATGTGACCACTTAATCACATTCGACCGTCTGACCATCCATTCGACCACTTAACACGGCAGCTGAATGGCTGCAGGTTTTAACTTGTCAGATGCAGGGCCCACTTGAGATGTTCAAGTGACCCTGATGGAGAAAAGCTTGAGAATCACTGACACGTGGATTTCAGCTTTTACAAAGGATCGCCTTGATGCTCCAATGTGAAAATGAAGGTGGACACTTAATTACTTACTCTCTTTCTCTCTCTCTCTCTCCCCAGGTGTGCTCAGTTTACCAGAGAGCCTGAGCCTTCACAGAGACCAGCAGCAGCGACCGGGGAAAAGTGGCGAGGGACGCGCCTACAGCCAGTCTGAGCTGCGCTCCGTTGAACAATGCCTACTGGCCACAAGAGTGGGCAGCATCTCTGAACTCAGTGAGTTAGTGAAAAACTGTGTGTGTGTGTGTGTGTGTGTGTGTGTGTGTGTGTGTGTGTGTGTGTGCGTGTGTGCAGTGTGTAGCCTAGGACTGGCTACCAGTGTGGGGCATAGAGCGCCGAAGTCTGACGTCACTTTCAGTAGAGGGCGTCTGTCCCCAGGTTCATGTATTTGTTTAGTTGCATTGAAATCCCCATTGAGGCGATTTGAGATCGCCTCATATAACAACTGTGTTTGAAAAATAAACATGTCACCCCGGCCGCTTCACTCATATGGATATATGAAGAATCAACTGACTGAGAGAAAACGCTAATGTTACTGCTGCTGAATTAGTTAGATTTTCGCTAGAAGCAGACTGTATCATATATGAGTGACTGACTGTTGCAAACGATACAGAGACACCTTCCCGACAATAATGCAGAGACAGCTTGTTTATTTTTGGACCACAACGCTTATAGTAGACGATATTAAGATCACCCCATGTTATTCTCCATAGAGAAATCACTTCCGCGAACCAGGGGAATCGTCGAGATGAGCGAGTTACGTCAGGACTTCGGTGCTCTATTTGCTTTACCTTTTATATTACCAAGGTCAGCAGCACCTCACCAAGACTGGTGTGTGCGCTTCTACTACCTGTCAGTGGGGAGTGTTGGCTGATGAATGAATATCTACATCCGAATACTGGTGGGTCAAATTATGACAGGCAATTCCTGACCCCACCAGTCAAAAAACACTTGTTTGAAATAGACACTCTGGGGGTAACTAACTACCTGTCAGTGGCGAGTGTTGGCTGCGAGGAGGAGTAGGACTAAGGCCTTGTCCACACGTATCCGGGTAAACGGATAAACGTAGGTTTTTATATGCGTTTTGGGGGGGTCGCCCACACGCAAACGCGTTTTTGGTCCATATAAACGCATCTTTTGGAAAACTCCTGCCACAGTGTATTTCTTTAAAACTCCGCCTGTGTGTTCCCTGTGTGGACAATGTAAACGGAGTTTTGCATGGGTCTTGCCATTGGTCATATGGACAGAGAGATTTAAAAAAACGTGTCGTATGGACAGAGAGATTTAAAAAAACGAAAATGAAAACGAAAACGAAAACGCTACGTTTATGTAGGTGTGGATGAAGCCTAAGGCCCTAAACGAATGAGTATTGAATAATTAATGTTTAATTAATTAATTCATTCATTAAAAAAAAGTCTTGTCTTGTTATAAATACACGGAATCTCTTTATGGGATTGTTAAACATTATTACATTCACTTCCTGTGTGTGTACGGGTGTCACGATTACAAATTTTAGGTTGAGCTTGACTTAAAAAATGGGAAAGAGGTTCAAATCAAACTTCAGTGTAATCTCCTCCTGATTGAGCCATAACAGCATAAATGTAGGCTACTCTATTGTTGCCTTAGTAGTTGAATACAATACAGAAAGTAGTTTAATTCAATACTGCAAATATAGCCTACTCAGAATTTAACACTTTTAACACAACGTTCATATTTTGGGCATATCATTATAGGCAAAAAAGAAATGTTAAAAAAAGTTATTATTAAAAAAAAATTTTGGATTGGCTATATTTTTGCTATTTGTAGGACAGCGAAGTATAAAGAGCTTAATTGGTTAGTGTGTTGAAGAAAACTTGCAAATCAATATTGTGCAATGAAAGTCAATCAATTACCCAGTTCCCCTGCCGTTCATTATTATGCCATTTAGCTTATAAGCTTGACAAGCCCCAAAAGTCTTATAAGTTAATTAAATGTCAATTTGTTTATTATTCAAAGAGTAATGGAGACCAGGATCCTGTCGTAATACATTTATGAAGCAGTGCTGGCATTTTGGAAGATTTCGCAAATAATAAAGAGTTACACTCGTGTAAGACCAGGACTGAAACAGACGAATCAGATCTATAAGCTCACAACGTGCCGTGACGTGATGCATTGTGAGCTTAAGTACATCTGTACATCACGTGTGCATCAGCTGATTACAATGGAAATAATTAAGCATTCAAGCTTTCTTGTGTTTCATCCGTTTGATATATAGTCCAGGCATTCTAGCTCATTTTGGACCTAAAATCAAAAGTAATTGTAACAAAAGATTTTTTTTCACAGACCATTTCTATGAGGTCTCCAGAACAACATACTAAAAGTCCCAAGAAATCCCAGTTGGGGAAATATGTTTAATTGGCATCAATCCAAGATGTCCGCCGATAAGACTATTCTCAGAAACTGCATAGACAATTACCAATCTTGGAATAAATTCCTTACCAATAAGTAATTGAAACAGATTTTTTTTTCACAGACCATTTCTATGAAGTCTCCAGAACAACATATCAAAAGTCCCAAGAAATCGTAGTTGCAGAAATAGGTTAAATTGACATCAATCCAAAATAGCCACCAACTGGGACTATTATGAGAAAAATGGCCAATCTTGGAATAAATTTCGGACCAAGAGTTAATTGTAACAGATTTTTTTTCTTCACAGACCATTTCTATGAAGTCTCCTGGACAACATACTAAAAGTCCCAAGAAATACTAGTTGCGGAAATATGTTTCATTGGCATCAATACAAGATGTCCACCAATAAGATATTCTCAAAAGAATGCATGGCCAATTACCAATATTGGAATAAATTCCTTACCAATAAGTAATTGAAACTGTTTTTTTTCACAGACCATTTCTATGAAGTCTCCAGAACACAAAGTCCCAAGAAGTCGTAGTTGTAGAAATATGTTAAATTGGCATCAATCCAAAATGGCCACTAACTGGGACTATTATCAGGAAAAAATGCCATATACCAAGAGGTCATCATTTCCTTCTTCACAGACCATTTCTATGAAGTCATCAGAACACCATACTAAAAGTCCTAGGAAATCCTAGCTGTGGAAATATGTTTAATTGGCGTCAATCCATGCAGGATGTCTGCCAATTAGTGGCTCAGCAGCAGAGGCTCAGAAGTAGTGTGGCCGAATGGGAACCGCAAGTTTCCCAGTTCGAACCTGGGCTCCCCCAGAGTTAGTGACAAAGTGTCCTTGAGCAAGACGCTGAACCCCTGATTGCATCTGCAGGTTGGTGCCTTGCATGGTTCCCTCCACCATCTGTGTGTGAATTGGTGAATGTAATGCACAATCTATGTAAAACGCCTATGTAAAACGCGCTAATATTTACCCAAATTATGACGGGCACAATTTTCATTCGTCTGAGATTTCAATTGACTTCCAAATATATTTTGAGCTGAGGATATTCAGATACAATACTGTGTATTTTAGCCATTTTGAACCAATATAACTGAAGGCTGTTATTATCATGTTCTATCTAGACTATAGAACACGCTGCCATCAGTAGGCCTATACACGGTCATCATTTTGTTTAGCACTTTGTTCGTTATAGGCTAACAAGCCAAATGGGCATTACATTTATAACTAACATTAATGTTAGATTAAAGGTATATTCAGTGATTTCACTCAAAAAACCTTAGGTTTCGTTTTTGGCTGTGGGACCCAGCCTTTCGTCCAATCAGGATAGAGAGTCAAAAACGAAACCTAAGGTTTTTTGACCCCCAGGGGTTAACTGGGGACAGGAAGGAACTCCTTATATGGTCAACACACTCTATAGTAGAGAGGATTATCACAACAAAACAAAAAAATAAGTGATATTTGAATTAAGTGAAATCACTGAATATACCTTTAATGTTAGATTAATAATGTTAGATTAATAATCGTTTTTCCAGAAACACAAACAATTTAGTTGCCACTCACCTATTAATTACTTTCCAAAACTGAAACTAAATAAGAATAGTTACAAATATAATGATAATAATAATAGTAATAATAGTAATAATAATAATAATAATACTCAGTTCTATTGACTTCAAAGGCATTTGACTCGAGACGACATACCAAAGTAGTCCTGACAGACTGTTGTCCGCACAGACTAGACTAGGCTATGCGGACAACATCAGCCTGCTCTCCGACAACGTGGAACAAGCACACCTTTTTTCCAACAGTACTCCTACAGATGTTGTCCAAAAAACATGCAAATGACATCAAAAACAGCCGATCTACGAGGTCATGCTGCAAAACTGTGTGCACCAAAAACAGCCGATCTACAAGATCACGCTGCTATAGGAGGTTATCACCTATAACATCTCACCAGAACATCCACCTCTGACAACAACAGGAGGCACTGTGCTGAAGGAAGTCAAGGACTTCAAGTAACTGGGCTCATGGGTCAACTGAACGGAGCAAGATCTGAAAGTGAGGAAGGCACTTGCATGGAGGTCCCTGAACGGCATGGTCAGTGTATGGATCTCCCTCCAACCTCCCCTGTGAGATCAAACTCAGCTTCTTCTATGCAACGGTGGAGTCTGTTCCTCTATGGCAGTGAATGCTGGACCCTGAAGCCAACCCTGCAGAAGTCTCTAGACGGGTGCTACACCAGAATGGACCTTGAAGCCAACCCTGCAGAAGGTTCTAGACGGGTGCTACACCAGAATGGACCCTGAAGCCAACCCTGCAGAAGGTTTTAGACGGGTGCTACACCAGAATGGACCCTGAAGCCAACCCTGCAGAAGGTTTTAGACGGGTGCTACACCAGAATGGACCCTGAAGCCAACCCTGCAGAAGGTTCTAGACGGGTGCTACACCAGAATGGACCCTGAAGCCAACCCTGCAGAAGGTTTTAGACGGGTGCTACACCAGAATGGACCCTGAAGCCAACCCTGCAGAAGGTTTTAGACGGGTGCTACACGAGAATGGACCCTGAAGCCAACCCTGCAGAAGGTTTTAGACGGGTGCTACACCAGAATGAACCCTGAAGCCAACCCTGCAGAAGGTTCTAGACGGGTGCTACACCAGAATGGACCCTGAAGCCAACCCTGCAGAAGGTTTTAGACGGGTGCTACACCAGAATGGACCCTGAAGCCAACCCTGCAGAAGGTTTTAGACGGGTGCTACACCAGAATGGACCCTGAAGCCAACCCTGCAGAAGGTTCTAGACGGGTGCTACACCAGAATGGACCCTGAAGCCAACCCTGTTGAAGGTTTTAGACGGGTGCTACACCAGAATGGACCCTGAAGCCAACCCTCCAGAAGGTTCTAGACGGGTGCTACACCAGAATGGACCCTGAAGCCAACCCTCCAGAAGGTTCTAGATGGGTGCTACACCAGAATGGACCCTGAAGTCAACCCTGCAGAAGTCTCTCAACATGTTACCAACAAGATTCTGTAGCCAGTCGACTAAAGAGCCATGGCCCAATGGGCGAGTAGTAACGCAGCACTGTATAGCCTACAGTTGTCCGCCCCACCTGGAAGCGCGTCCACGCGTGCCAGCCAGGAGCTAGGCTCGACTGACTGGGGGACCTCCACCCCAGGGAGACTGACAGAGCTGCCGACTACTATAAAGGTCTGTGTCGCCTGCGGGAACATACTTGTAGAGGTTAACCATACACACCGCTGCCACCAATGTAGCCACGGCCGGGGCGGGAGATGAACCCGGGTTCCCCATTCCACAGGCACATACGTTACCAGTCATGGACGAATGAGCCATGGCCCAATGGGCGAATAGTAACACAGCACTGTATAGCCTACAATTCAGTATGAGGGGATACCACCCTGAGCCAGACAATGTCAGCCAGGAGAATGAGACTATACCTGTAGCAGGACATTGGCATCAAGAACTGCCAGCCAGCAAATTGGTGCTGTGGGAACCAATACACAGGCATTGATCACAAGGACGTCCCACACTAACATATGTGGATGTACAAAATAACTACTCAGGAGCGCAAAGTACCAACACCGGGACAATGGAGTCTGAGGAGATGTTCCCCGGTTCCCCCGTTAGTCTAGTCTCTAGACTTGATAGCACTTTAGTTGGTAGGTGGTATAGTTGCCAGGTTCTAATTTGTTTCCAATTTTATACAGAGGATTTACTCTCGGCAGCTTGAATTCTTGTAGGACTCTGACTAATACATTTGTAATATAGTTCGTCAACCAACAATTGGTATGGTGAAAAACATTGCACAAATTCCCAAAATAAATCACTTAAAATCATTCAAATGTATGCCATTTTATAATAATGTGGTGGCTATTTTGGATTGATGCCGAGTAAATGATGTGTGGTGAAAGAAATCCTGTTACAATTAGCATTTGGCCAGGAATTTATTCTAATATTGGCAATTTTTCTTATAATAGTCTCAATTGGTGGACATCTTGGATTAATGCAATTAAACATATTTCCGCAACCAGAATTTCTTGGGACTTTTAGTATGTTGTTCTAGACACCTCTAAGAAATGATGTGTGGTGAAAAAAATCCTGTTACAATTACCTCTTGGCCAGGAATTTATTCTAAGAATGGCAATATTTCTGATAATGGTGTCAATTGGCAGACATCATGGATTGATGCCAATTAAACATATGTCTGCAACTAGGATTACTTAGGACTTTTAGTATGGTGTTCTGGAGACTTCATAGAAATGGTCTGTGCAGAAAAAAATCTGTTAAAATTACCTGATGGTCAAAAATGTATTCCAAGATTGGCCAAATAAGCCCAATTGGCGGCCATTTTGGATTAATGCAATTAAACATATTTCCCCAACTGGGATTTCTTGGGACTTTTAGTATGTTGTTCTGGAGACCTCATAGGAATGGTCTGTGAAGAAAAATCTTTTGTTACAATTACTTTTGATTGAAACGCTAGTTTGCCTGGACTAATAGTCCAAATCAATTAATCAATCAATCAATACAAAACATACTATAGTGGCATGAAACGTTACACTCACGTTACACACTAGATCTCTAAATCGGTATGTGCAATCAATGTGAGGGTCAAAGGTCAAGGACAGCAATGAACCAAATGGCTCACGCGGCTCTATTGTATTACAGCTCTACTGTATAAAACCTTAGTGTTAATTTATCTTAGAGAGATTGTTTACTCTTTGTTACAAATGGATAAATGAACACTGAGGATTTAACACTATGTATTCTTAGTTGACCAGGGACGTCTTTGGCTCTATACTTGGTCTACACCTTTTTTCACCCCCAGAATATGGACGCTAGGCTATACGGGTTTTGTACAAAATATATTGGTCAACGGGTCCATTTGGTTACAATTGTACGGAGTTGCACTCAGGATTTTCCCGTGATGTAGGTTGTCCTCTTTTTCTCTCAGCATTCTGTTTTTCGGCTGACTATCTCATAAAATTAGGGCTAAAATGTATGAGTCACATGATGATAATGAGTCATACAGAATGCTTTCAACCAACCATCTTTCTCATTAACCAACAGTTAATGAGAAACGTAGTATTCCACGCTCTCACAGAGACAAAAGGTGTTGTCATGGTATCGCCACGTCGAGGAGACGTCAGGATCAGACACAACATTTTGCACAAAAAAGGGATTCTTTTTTTACTTTGAACATTTAGTGGATTTTTTGTGTTCTGGGATTTTCTGAATAATTAGCCTCAAACAAGAGCTCTGATCTGCCTGTGGATGGTGATGTGACTGTCCACAAATCTCGCCAACTCTCCTCCTTGCCCCTCCCCTATGCTTCAGCCCCTGGGGGGGAGGGGGGGGGAGGGGGGGAGCAGGTGAGATGTTTGACATGCAATCAATCTGCTGGCTAAAATAAAGTGTTTTTCCAATTTCATCTGAAGAAGCTTTAGAACACGGAGAGAAAAACACCTTTAAACTGATTGTAATGGTAGCCTATATTAACATATTTTGCTGTGGGTCCCCTGGAACCATCTTATGGACCCCCCTTTGAGAACCACTGCATTGGACCCCCATTTTCCATTCGTACATTCTTGGAGTTACAGACCCTCGTAAGGTTCTGTTTGGTTCCTAAATATCAATAATCATTTAATAAGCTGGAGACCCTCTGGAACCCCATCAAGAAGTCAGGCAAGGACTCCTTGTGCAATGTTTACACTGCAAACAGAGTCTCAAACACCAAGAAAGATAATGCCAGAACTAATTCCCCGGTAATATTATCAATACTGTCGAGGGGAGGCAGGGGCATTCAGAGCTACAGATTCGGGCCGGGCGATATGGGCAACATCAAATACTATAGCACGAAATGTTTTGACCAAATGTTCTACCTTGATATCGATATTGTGATGATAATATCCATTTTCTTGAACCCTCTACTAGTCTTAGTGAAAAAGGACCCGAGTTGCAACTGTACTTTTCACTGCTTTTTTCAGTCTACACCAAAAATAGCTTGTGAGCTAGTAGATCTGCATTTTTTGGCCAATGTTCCCCTGAAAATATGGATGCTTTTTCAAAGATATTCAGAAATCCAAACTAACAGATCTACTATCTAGATTCGAATTCCGATATCGAATTAATACCGATATAGTACCCATACCTGCTGCAGATACAATTTGCAAACACAAACTACAAGCTGAATCTGAGCGTGTTGTTGAGGAAAGCAGTCATAAATCGGTTGTCTGGTAAAAAACAGTGTGACACGGAGGGGTGGCATTTCCACTCGCATGTTTTGGCGGTTTTCTGCTTATTTGCCAAAATAGTGCCTCGATTCCTTTCAGTCAAAATGCCAAATTATCATATTTAAGCCCCCTTACCAAAATGATTGCAGCGTAAAACCCTGGGTTTGTTTTTTCTTTTACCATCATTTAACAATTGCTTCCAGTTTTATCACTGTTATCAGTGTTATGCAGTGATGTCCTGCTTTGACCCATTAAGACCGGGAAAGCATCATCAAAAATAGCAGATCTGAAAGCTCGTAGCACAGCACAAAGGTAAAATCTTAAAAATGTGTGCAGATCTTTCAATATATTATTGTTTCAAAGTGATTTTATTTACTCAAATCTTTGCTTCTGGGGGTCCCCGGAACAAAATATTTTTGAAATGGGGTTTCGCGGCCACATACATGAGAAGAAAAAGAAGGAGAAGAAGAAGAAGAAGACATGTTTAAAGTGGAGGGGAGTGTTTGTGTAACTCAGTATTCCCCTGCATTTGGCAGCAGAGTCTATTCCTGGAGCTGTCAATGGGTAAAAGATACCGTATATCCCGCATGCAGGCTATTTCCATATGTAAATCTATACAACAAAAATGGCTGGGAAATATCAGTACCACTGGAAAACAAGGTCAAATCACAATGACATAACTTTGGGCTTAAACACAGCTGTGCTCTCCGTCACCAGCAGGGATAATGTTGGGGACATTTTGTTGCACATTCTATCTCTGTCACTTATATTCCTGAGAGAGAGACCCAAACTGATTCTTCATGATTTATGTTTACATAATAGAACCAGGCACCAGCAAATACATATTACCCAAAGAACAAAAATGTGTACTACTGTAGTTATGTACGTCCACCCATCCATCCATACTGTCATGAGGCAGCCCGTGCCCTGTAGACATTTTTTTTTATCACTGGTACATCTACAGTATGCACTGTTGGACATTGAAGGAATGCAAATATTTAAAAAATGTTAATTTATTTATTGAAACTGTAGAATTATATTTTAGCCACCTGTAGCTCCTCTTCTGCATTGCTGGCGATCCTGTTAATTGGGAAGGTGCCCTGTAGAGGAGGAGGGGTCTTTGGTTTCATGGGTTACGGTAAATGTTGGTTTTTCATTGTCTTGTGGATGTACAGTATGGGTAGTGTGTTATTAGTGGGTACCCAGAATGGAATATGATTTTGATGGTAAAATATTAGGTAATTGCGTAAAATAAATCATCTGCCTTGGTTAGCCATATTTGAGTTAACTTATGCCCATATATGGACTTTATCTAGTTTCCTGTATTATTGAAATGTTATTTTTGGCCAGTTTTCGTCTCGTCTCTGCCTAGGCACACTGTGAATATTGTGCTGACTTTCCATTGGTGGTGAAGGTAAATATAAAAAACTGCATCCCTGCACTGGTCCGATCTTTCGAGCCTTGGTCAATCCTTTACACATTCATGCATCTTTGTGCACTTATCCGGAGTCGGGTCACGAAGGTAGAAGTTCCAGCACAATGCGTCACGTTGCGACTCACAGTGAGCTACTATATTTTCAGAGAAGAGATTTGGTGTAGAGGGAAAATAATAGGGACAAAATATAGATCCAAGGGGGGGCCCTGGCCAACCAAATAGGGTTTAAGACAAGTGGTTCAATTAAAACCAATTGTCCCAATAAAGGAAGACACAAATCCATACTGTAGGTAATTCCAATGCATATCACAGCATGCCAATGTCATCAATTTCAGAGCTCAGAGCACCCCCTGTGTCAATCTAATCTCCATAAAGAAGATGTATGTGATTTTCATCCACAACACGTTCAAACCGCAAGAGACAATTAAGTCATCGGAGCATCCGTGCTTCCTATCAAAGTCTGGCTGACAGTTTAATGATTGGGAAAGCCCGACACCCAGCTGCTGGATAGCATTGGTTAATTTGGTTTTAATATATTAATTATTCATTCACATATTTGCCAAGACATTTATCATCATGTAGTGACATTTCTCCACAAGTTAACTTTGAGGACTCTTCCCAAGGACGCAAGTCCCCCTTCACGTTCTTCTATTGATAAACGACCCTTAAACTAGTTATATTTCTTCACATGCCTACATATTTCTTCTCACGCAGATGCAGAACAGTGCCGCCACCACCAGTTGACCGTCAGCTGCAGTATGTGCAATGTGTTCCAGTGCAATGATTACCAATACTGCCACCAGCTGGCGGAGTCAGGTTAAGCCCATTCAGCCCAGAGCCGTAATGTGCTCTTTAAATTCCTGAATAAAATTAAACAGTTAGCAAGTCGAAAAACACCCAGTCGGAAAACAATCTGTGATATGTCTTCTATTATATTCCTGGACCGATTATATGACAAAGGTCGCTATCGTTCATAAATAATGTTTGTTTACAAGATGTCCAGCGGTCTCCCATCCACTGCAATGTATTCATCGAACTTCCAGTGTGAGTTTTGGCACATGGGGGCGTGGTGGGTCCAGTCACGTGACACCATGACGTTTGCATCTTTTCCTTCTTAAGCTTTCTTGATTGTGGTGTGTGGGTGATGGCTGATTTAATCAGTCACACCTGGACTGAATACAAACTAATTGGACAGTGAGCTGGGTTTGACTGCACACCAATTCTGGTTCTATGTGAATGGGGCAAGTCTAAGCTGGAGCAGATGCTAGATTTCCGACCTTGTTACTGCGATTATGTGGTCGGCGCGCCCCCCTTTTTCACACAAGAGGCGTTGCCTCAAACTATATTCTCATGTCCCAGTGGCAAAAAACGTGTTCCCAGAAACGTCAGAGGCTCGACATGTTGTGGAACACAGTACTGCACTGTAAAAGCTCTGTTCTATTCACAGGGTAATTATTATGCTTTACTTACAGTACTGTGCAATAAAACAGATTGTCTAGAGCTATGGTTCTCAAAGTGCGGAACTTGTGGAGTGTCCCCAACCAAATTAGGTAATATAGCAGTGAAATCAGTTTAACCACTTTAACCACATTTTATACTTTGGCTATTCGAAAACAGCTGTTTTCAAATTATTTTGAAAAAACCTTGAAAAAAAAAAACACATACTAATTTTGAACACAAATTCAGAGGTCCTTGACATGAAAATGTTTGAGAATCACTGTTCTACAGTATGTTGATCCACATGTTGGTGAATCATACTGTAGGTGGACTGACCAGTGCCAGTGATTTCAACCACAAGTCGGCAATAGTATAACTTCACAATTGAACGAAATACATTCTTTCGTGGTTTTCGTTTTAGCCACATTAACACAGTTGGAATGTTAAAGAATGTTTTTATTCCATCAGAAAGTCGTTTTAGTGTCATTAAGTCGTTGTAATTGCTTAAACAAGTCACTATGTCTAATGTTTTAACCATTGGGTTAAGCAATGCTAACCAATGCTAATCAGAAAATCAGCTTTCCTTTCAAAGTATGCAAATTCCGCTAAAATCCGCTTTTTTGTACACAATCGTTTTTGAAGATAATACTAGTCTTTTACTAACTGGCTAACAGAAATAGCAGAGAAAGAAGTATTAACCATCGTATTTTGTAAAAAGTGTGTTTATTTTCGGTCCGCCTAAAGCTAATGTTCCAGATGGGGGCACTGGTGAATCAGAACAAAGGAACATGTTGAAATGGCTTCCTGTTTCAGCAGAAGAAGAAGACTTTGATTAATTTAATGTAAACATTGTAACATTGTCACCATAACGTGGTTATTATTAGTTGCTTTGGAATGTTAACCTGACGCTGCCAGATCCAAGAAGCTTGCTACACAAATTTGTTTCACAGCTTATTGGGATCTGGGATCGCGGAAGCAAATTCGATGACGGGGCTGTTCCTTTTTTTCAAGATACTTGGTAGATGATTGGATGGGACCGTCTGTCTATCACCGTGTGGGAGTGCAAACACAACCAATCATATTGACGTGTCTATATAGCTTCACATCCGGTTTCGCACATATCCCGCCCTTAGCTCACGCTGATTGGTTTGAACCGGGAGCGGTTCGGTGTTAGCTGAACTCCCTGAGAGGTCCCAGATGGTTGTGGTGTTGGGGAACATGGTTACCCAATACCGCCCCCATCTGGCAAAGTCAGGTTATTGGAATGTACCTGCCATGAAAATTAAGGTCATAAAAACGCAGATCACATCGATATGTAATATAGCACGATATGTACTTGTTTTAGCTACAGGATTGATATCAATATAATGCTAAACGTAGATAAAAAGCTATCAGGTTCTGAGAAATAAGCAACCCGGTATATGAAAACAAGCCCAAAATAAGCGAAAATAGCCGAAGCATTTAACAATACAAATCTTGTCCCTGGACACTGGCATACATTATTTTCTGCAGACAAATAATAACTAGAAAGAGGCAATTCTGGGAAATTGCAAAGTGTGGTTGCCCACATCGCACCCGTCGAAAATGGAATCGCTTTTGTCTCTGCGTTGATGAAACCACCCTCGACCTGTGATTCAAATTTGGGATGGATCGGACATTCCGTGCGTGAATTGTGGCGTTTTTTGTAAAATAGGCCCCTCCCACTAACTTCGGAAGACGATTACGGCCGAACGATACAGAAGATCTAAATTCTGACTGTGCTGTTTTAATGGGATAGGTCCCGAGATCATGTGTACTGATTTTTGTGAGATTAGGTCAAAATCTGTAGGAGGAGGAGCAAAAAGTGTGTTTTGAACAAAATTCAAAATGGCGGGAAATCTATCTAGACGCAAATGGGCGTGGCCTATATGGGGAGATGTGTCATGACCCAAGGAATCCAGGGAAAAAATATTTTTTATTTTACGACCTACGGTTCAAGAGTTATACCCCAAAAGGTAAAGTTGGCTGTTATAGCGCCACCATGAGGCCGACCGATATACTTCTAAGGTAATTAATTTTAGTAATTATTATGAATCTCTCCTCCAAGTCTTGTATGTATAGCCCTTACGGTCTCAGAGGAAAAAATACTTGAAAGTGAGTTTTTGCATTTTCCCATTCATGTCTATGGGGAAATTTAATGCACTAATTAATTCATATCAATTAAACTATTCAACAAATGTCTTAGCAAAATACACGCACACGATTCCCGATGTAGCCCGTCGTTTTGACATATGGCTCTGTGGGAGGTATAATGCGGCAAAATAAGTTTATCTATAATGAAAAGAATAAAAGGTCACTAAAACAATAGTATGGTTGCCTTCAGGCAACCACACTAATAATAATAAAAGGTCACAAAAACAATAGTATGGTTGCCTTCAGGCAACCACACTAATAAAAGGTCACAAAAACAATAGTATGGTTGCCTTCAGGCAACCACACTAACTAGAAAGAGGCAATTCTGGGAAATTGCAAAGTGTGGTTGCCCACATCGCACCCGTCGAAAATGGAATCGCTTTTGTCTCTGCGTTGATGAAACCACCCTCGACATGTGATTCAAATTTGGGATGGATCGGACATTCCGTGCGTGAATTGTGGGTTTTTTTGTAAAATAGGCCCCTCCCACTAACTTGGGAAGACGATTACGACCGAACTATACAGAAGATCGCTGTTTTAATCGGATAGGTTGGCTGATATAGGCCCCTCCCAGTAATTATACCAGCCAATTACAATGTCAAGTCATCCTTTGTGATCATGCATAA
Organism: Protomyctophum parallelum; assembly: GCF_964188405.1. Classification (NCBI taxonomy): domain Eukaryota; kingdom Metazoa; phylum Chordata; class Actinopteri; order Myctophiformes; family Myctophidae; genus Protomyctophum; species Protomyctophum parallelum. The sequence continues at coordinate 27,293,277 of NC_139700.1, read as the reverse complement.
GTCATTCAAAGAGGATTTCCCCCCCCCAAAATCATGTTTTTGCAACAAACGGGTATAGGCCCCTCCCAGTAATTTTGCCAGCCAATTACAATGTCAAGTCACCCTTTGTGATCATGCGTAAGTCATTCAAAGGGGATTTCCCCCCCAAAATCGTGTTTTTGCAACAAACGGGTAATTGTTTTTGCAATTGTAGCGCCCCCTATGGATGGAAATGGAATTGCTTTTGGCTCTGTGTTGATTGGGCCATCCTCAACATGTGATTCAAATTTGGGGAGGATTGGACTTTCCGTTCGTGATTTGTGCAATCTTTTGTAAAATAGGCCCCTCCCACTAACTTTGGAAGCTGATTACGGACGAATGATATGGAATATGGAATTTCTGACTGTGCTGTTTTCATCGGATAGGTCCCGAGATCATGTGTACCGATTTCTGTGAGATTTGGACAAAATCTGTAGGAGGAGGAGCAAAAAGTGTGTTTTGAAGAAAATTCAAAATGGCGGGAAATCTATCTAGACGCAAATGGGCGGGGCCTATATTGGGAGATGCGTCATGACCCAAGGAATCCAGGGAATTTTTTTTTTGATTTTACGACCTACGGTTCAAGAGTTATACCCCAAAAGGTAAAGTTGGCTGTTATAGCGCCACCATGAGGCAGAACGTTATACTTCTAAGGTAATTAATTTTAGTAATTATTATGAATCTCTCCTCCAAGTCTTGTAAGTATAGCCCTTACGGTCTCAGAGGAAAAAATACTTGAAAGTGAGTTTTTGCATTTTCCCATTCATGTCTATGGGGAAATTCAATGCACTAATTAATTCATATCAATTAAACTATCCAACAAATGTCTTATCCCAATACACGCACACGATTCCCGATGTAGCCCGTCGTTTTGACATATGGCTCGAGTGCGTGCGACAAAAACTGTGGGAGGTATAATGCGGCAAAATAAAGTTTATCTATAATAAAAAGAAGAACTAGAAAGAGGCAATTCTGGGAAATTGCAAAGTGTGGTTGCCCACATCGCACCCGACGAAAATGGAATCGCTTTCGTCTCTGCGTTGATGAAACCACCCTCGACATGTGATTCAGATTTGGGATGGATCGGACATTCCGTGCGTGAATTGTGGCGTTTTTTGTAAAATAGGCCCCTCCCACTAACTTGGGAAGACGATTACGACCGAACGATACAGAAGATCTAAATTCTGACTGTGCTGTTGAAATCGGATAGGTTGGCTGATATAGGCCCCTCCCAGTAATTATACCAGCCAATTACAATGTCAAGTCATCCTTTGTGATCATGCATAAGTCATTCAAAGAGGATTTCCCCCCCAAAATCATGTTTTTGCAACAAAGGGGTATAGGCCCCTCCCAGTAATTTTGCCAGCCAATTACAATGTCAAGTCACCCTTTGTGATCATGCGTAAGTCATTCAAAGGGGATTTCCCCCCCCAAATCGTGTTTTTGCAACAAACGGGTAATTGTTTTTGCAATTGTAGCGCCCCCTATGGATGGAAATGGAATTGCTTTTGACTCTGTGTTGATTAGTCCATCCTAAACATGTGATTCAAATTTGGGGAGGATTGGACTTTCCGTTCGTGATTTGTGCATTTTTTTGTAAAATAGGCCCCTCCCACTAACTTTGGAAGCTGATTACGGACGAACGATATGGAATATCGAAATTCTGACTGTGCTGTTTTCATCGGATAGATCCCGAGATCATGTGTACCGATTTCTGTGAGATTTGGACAAAATCTGTAGGAGGAGGAGCAAAAAGTGTGTTTTGAAGAAAATGCTAATTTGCTGCAAATTCGTTCTAGACGGAAATGGGCGTGGCCTATATGGGGAGATGCGTCATGACCCAAGAAATCCAGGGAAAAAAACATTTTGATTTTACGACCTACGGTTCAAGAGTTATACCCCAAAACGTAAAGTTGGCTGTTATAGCGCCACCATGAGGCCGACCGATATACTTCTAAGGTAATTAATTTTAGTAATTATTATGAATCTCTCCTCCAAGTCTTGTATGTATAGCCCTTACGGTCTCAGAGGAAAAAATACTTGAAAGTGAGTCTTTGCATTTTCCCATTCATGTCTATGGGGCAATTTAATGCACTAATTAATTCATATCAATTAAACTATTCAACAAATGTCTTAGCAAAATACACGCACACGATTCCCGATGTAGCCCGTCGTTTTGACATATGGCTCGAGTGCGTGCGACAAAAACTGTGGGAGGTATAACGCGACAAAATAAAGTTTATCTATAATAAAAACAACAATAATAAAAGGTCACAAAAACAATAGTATGGTTGCCTTCAGGCAACCACACTAATAATAATAAAAGGTCACAAAAACAATAGTATGGTTGCCTTCAGGCAACCACACTAATAACAGGCTAATATAGCTATTTTATTTGTAGGCTACTCATCTGGAACATTTACATAAAAACAAGCCCAAATAATCAACTACACTTTATTTTTGTCAAATAAATTTTTAGTAACAGGTTATAAATTATTATAAAATTGGTACAGTAGGCCTATGCATTTTCTTTCTTTAGAAACAAGGCCAACTAATTATAATAAGCAGACATGGCAAAACTGCTGGTTGAATAATGGAGGAATGAAGGGAAAACAGCGCCCCCTAAAGTCATAGATCACTGCTGAAATCTTAGATGGGCAAATTCTTTACTTTGAGGTTTCCAATTCAACAAGTTTCAACAAGTCATATCTTCTTCATTTCCCCCCAATTTCAATGAGCAATACATCATATGAAAGGTTACAGTGTGCAGTTTCATAATATGTAAAGAACTGAAAAATTACCATGGCCCCCTTGTATATTAAACCACTGTCCCCGGTCACATGTGATTAACGCTTCATTACAGCTGTGATGTATAGCACTTATCACCACTTCCTCTCACTGCTCCCAGGCAGTGATGGAAAGTAAGTAAATAAAATATCTGTACAATTTTGAGGTACTTTTACTTTACTTGAGTATTTCCATTTTTAAATATTTTATACTTCTACTCCGCTAACATCTTAGAAGCAAGTTAAAGGGCAGAGTGACTCCATCCATTAATCAGGTAAAGCTCTATATGGAAATAGCTGATCGCATCGAATACAGGCCTTGTTGTACTTGTAACTATTAGTATTTCTACAGTGATTTACTTGAGTAACAAATGTGAGTACTTCTTCCAGCACTGCACCCAGAGCTTTCTTCATGCTCTGATAACATCTCTACAGAGCACAGCAAGATGGTCCATTATCTATCATTAGTCTCTGTCGTTAGAGGGACGCCGTGGAGCCTTCCCCCCATCTCTGTTGTCCTAGTCACTGGTGGAAGACGGTCCATTATCTACCATTAGTCTCTTTTATTTTATTTACTTTTTATTAACCCATTTTAGGCGGGAACCCCTTTTGGTGTTAGCATTACGTTATGCTTTAGCTATTGAAAAATAGCAGATCTACAAGCTCATAGCGCGCCACCGAGTGGCGCGCTACAAGCTTGTAGAAACATAGCTTTTTCAGAAAACTGTCATTTTCAAACAGACATTTTTAGAATCTGATCTCAGGTCAGGGAGAGGTTGGTATAGCTGTTGCATATGTACAGAATAAACATACCCATTTTTTTTTACATACCGTATATACATACATACATATGTACGTACATACATACATACATGTATACATACATACATACATACATGACAGACAGTAACAATAACACGTCAGGGTAATATGGCTATACTGTAGGTGGGTACTTTAGAAAGGAAAATGATTAATTACTATATACATAAAACAAAACAATACAAAAGAAAAAGAAAAAACATACAAGAAAAAACAAAGACACCCCTAATAACTAAAACCCTGAGATCCAGAATGGGGCAGCGACTACAGAATATATTGGTCATCATTTAGCAGCAGTGTTGTAGCTGGCGATCTATCCCAGATGTTGTATGAAGGGTTGCCATATCAAATCAAACCATTAGTCTCTGTCGTTAGAGGGACGCCGTGTAGCCTTCCCCCCATCTCTGTTTTCCTGGTGACTGGTGGAAGAAGTACTCATACAAATGCCTTCCAAACCAGTAGTTCTCAAACTTTGTCTTAATTCAAAATGACAACACTTTCAAGATTTTTCTAAAATGTTCAAAAATGTACAAGCTCGCTTGTATATGCTTCTATGTCTTCTATTTTTTTATTGCCAATGCAAAAATCTAAAATGTCCTGGTTTTAATGGGTTAATTGACCTGAGGCTGATTCTACAAATGCCTTCTAAATCAGTAGTTCTCACACTTTAAATATCTTTTCGAAAAACTAAAACGAAACAAAAAACAAAGCGGATGTACAAGCTCGCAGCGCGGCACAAAGTGACACGCTGTGAGTTTGTAGATCTGCCATTTTTTATAGCCAACGCTAAAACTAAAATGACACAGATGCTTTCCCGGTTTTAATGGGTTTGGTAACAATAGCAATATCACAATGTTGAAATATTCTTGCTTGTAGATTTAATTGGATAGTTTTGAAGAATAGCCAAAGAATCAAATTGGGCTTAATTGGGTAATGTACGTTTTGTAATAATAATCCAAATTAAGTATTAAGTATTCAAATCAATGTAGTGGGGTACAAAGTACAATATTTGCCAATGAGATGTTGTGGCGTAGAAGTATACAGTATTGAGAAATGGACATGTTCAAGTAAAGTACATGTAAGAGTACCTCAGTATGTACTACAGCACACTGGTTCCTAGTGATGCTTGGTAGAGAAGCTGCTGTTATAAGGAGCCAGGGGGTAAACTGCTGAGTCATTATGTACTCTACACGTGTTCTCTCTTGGCCGGAGTTCCACTGATGGCATTGGCTGACGTCTGGTGACGTCGTCTCAGATCCGGAGAGGATGAGGCTACAAGCATGACTTTTTGAGCTGTTGCCTTTGCTGGTACTTCCTTTTGGCCTTTCCCGCTGTCTCAAACATTCTGTCATTTCTGTTTTAGTGCAATGTCTTAACACTTGCATGCTCTTAACAAAACGTGCATGTTGGCTAACAGTACTGCGTCTTTTTTAATGGGTGGCTGGGAGCAGGTCAGCATCGTGCCGAGTCGGATTGGCCAACAGTGGCCATTAAACAAAGTCATGGTTGTGTAGCAGCAAATCCTTGAAACACTAGGATTATGGCAGCATGCGTCTCTGCAGGCCGTGCATAAAGCAGTCGGTGCACATTCATCAATGCCCAAGTGAGTGATAGATACAATGTGGTTACATACTGTACAGGCTACTGTGTAATTGCTCCACAGGGAACCTGAATTAATTGCTTATGCATGGCAAGAGAGAATGCTGTCTTACATTAAACATTAAATGGATATCACACTGTGAGATGTAATAATAAGAGGTTATTGCCGTATGTGGGCACTTGATGGCTGTTTATTTACTTTAAACGTGCCAACTCTCATAAATTCCTGTTGTTAATGAAAGCGGTGCTTTTGCACAAGGACTTCAGGCCTCAGATCATATCCAAGGCTTTTCAAAGCATCGTTTGAGAAATATCCTATTATACTAGAAGAATGCTGCTCCACTCATTGTTAAAACTGTGATACCTGACAAAAAGGAGATTTTCTTGATGCCCTTCGCCTCTTTTGCTGTCGTTAATTACCTGGGATGAGATATTGATTACAGACCTTCAAATGTTATAATGGAAACGCTATTGACTTTTTAGCTCAATCCTTCCCTCACTCTTGTTAGTTCTTCTCTCGCCTTTCCGATTAAAAATAAAATCTGACCCTCTTAGATTAGGGTTTTGCCCCACTATACTAAAATAAGGAACACCCAGGTGCCTGTTTTTAACAGTTACAATGTAGCAGTAGTTTCTGTGACCATATTTCCCTTAGAAATGGAAGTAATCTCACACTGTGTGTTAAAGTGCTGGCACGTCACTCATTTTGGCTATGTGCGTTTAGCAATAATCTGCCTTTCTTTGCCCAGCGGCGGCCTGTCTGTCTCCTCTGTCTGCCTTCCAATCTCCCTCAAGAAAATGTCACGGTCTGAATAAATAAGACATGAGGATGGCTGTTGCTGCTGCATTGTCTCTGAGTTGGCGTTCCAAGGCTCCCCTTACCAAAATGCTCTAGAGAGCCTCGTTTGCAGCCTCTTTTGCTCGAGGAGAGGGAAAGAGGGATGGAGATAACCTATTGGGTCTCCTCTTAATAATGAATGTGCATGCGTGCACAGTTTTGCCGGCCTTGTCATGATTTCACACATTGCGTCAGATATTAAATTAATTATATTTATTCATTATATTCACTTGTATTTAATTTATCGATAGACTGTACATAGTGTACTCATGCAGAGATCCCGTGTAGATCTAGAGCCAGCAGCTCAGTATTCTCTCAGGGTCAATTCTTATTGCTCTTTGTTTAGTTCTTGGCTTTTACTCTTAAAGAGCTGAAATGAAAAAAAGTGCTTATCCGTGGTCATAATGGAGATAATATTAACAGTAGATGCAAAAAAGAAATTAATTGTTTACTATGAAATCGTACGTTTTTGTCCATCAGTGTATCACTCAAAATCCCCATACATGGGAAATCCCCCATATATGGTGCCCAGGTCACGTGACTTTACGTGATATCATCAGGGATGGAGATCCCTGATGTTGTAGTAAATGCGATCTGCTGTCGCAATTTAGCCCATATATGGACATCCCTGATGTCATCAATATTGGCCAGCAACTCTACATCTGACCTCAAACCTCAAACCCATAGATCTCCATTATGGATATATGTCAGAACCATATGTTGATCCTTCCCCATCCATTCTTCCTCTACGACAGGGGTCCCCAAACTTTTTCCTGTGAGGGCCACATAACTTTTCCCTTCTCTGATGGGGGCCGGGGTCAGTTTGTAACAGAAAAAGTGTGACGATCGCAGGGGTGCCTAAACGTAAACATTTTTTTTTCTTCCAGAAAGCCACACATAACCAAATATTAATAACCAGTGCACATACTGTACATGCAGCACTACAGGGCTGCATAGTGCATGTACTGTACATACAGCAGTGCCAGGGTTTCCTGCACAATGTTGTTGGCATGGCGCTGCGCCATGCTTGAAATAAATCGCGCCATGCCAAGCTGTTTTTTTTTTTTTGAGGGGCCTAGTGAATCATGGTGTGTGTGATATAAAATTTCCAGTACCTCCCCAGTGTCTGCCCGGTGTCTGCAAAGTGCCTCCCCAGTGTCCCCCTGAGTGCCTCCCCAGTGTCCCCCTGAGTGCCTCCCCAGTGTCCCACTGAGTGCCTCCCCAGTGTCCCACTGAGTGCCTCCCAGTGTCCCCCTGAGTGCCTCCCAGTGTCCCCCTGAGTGCCTCCCCAGTGCCTCCCAGTGTCTCCCTGAGTGCCTCCCCAGTGCCTCCCTGAGTGCCTCCCCAGTGTCTCCCCAGTGCCTCCCCAGTGTCCCCTCAGTGCCTCCCCAGTGTCCCCCTGAGTGCCTCCCCAGTGTCTCCCCAGTGCCTCCCCAGTGTCTCCCCAGTGCCTCCCCAGTGTCTCCCCAGTGCCTCCCCAGTGCCTCCCCAGTGTCTCCCCAGTGCCTCCCCAGTGCCTCCCCAGTGCCTCCCCAGTGTCTCCCCAGTGCCTCCCCAGTGCCTCCCCAGTGTCTCCCCAGTGTCCCCCCCGAGTGCCTCCCCAGTGCCTCCCAGTGTCCCCCTGAGTGCCTCCCCAGTGCCTCCCCAGTGCCTCCCAGTGTCCCCCTGTGTCTTACTGTACCATGTGCTGTTTACATTACTGACTAATAAAGTAATCAATCAACGTTCATCTCCTTGGAAACATTGATGTATCTTTTTCCAAGTCCTGCATGCCTGGGCCATCTTGAACTCCTCTGGGGTTGGGGTAGTCTCTGCATTCATGTTTAATAAATACAAATAAAAACGAAAAGGCTTCCATCTTGGAGTTGCTGGGCCAGCCTTTGGAGTTAGCAATTTTCTCTTGCCAAGAAAGGATTTTTTCTTGGTGAGAAAACCAAAGGAGCTGTTTAGAGGCCTTCTTTTTTAAACCGGCCTCAGGTCTAAAAGGGCTGTACCCCTCCTGTGTTTCATTCTCACGATACAGTACTGCTGCAGCTACAGCTATAGTATGACAGCTGAATTTCCCTCTGGGGATATATAAAGGCTTGGTCATCTTATCCAAATCTAATCTAATCTTATCTTATCTTATCTTGTGTCCTAGTCTTCATCAGCTTGGCACATTTCTCTCCCTAGAAAGCTGAAAGATTTACGCTGTTTTGTTGCATGAATGATCTGTCCTGTTCATGCCGTCCTTCACACACACACACACACACACACGCACACACACACACACACACACACACACACACGCCTCTCGCATTGTTCAAACTAAATGGAATCTTGGCAGCCACCAACTGCCATAATTATGATGCTAAGCAATTCATTCATTCATTTTGAATGACCAAATGCACGTTGTGTCTGTCTGTCTTTCTTTCTTTCTTTCTTTCTTTCTTTCTTTCTTTCTTTCTTTCTTTCTCTTTCTTTTCATTGTTTTTACTGTATTTGTGACTGTCCCATCACTTGGTCTTGGATAGGTTAGTTGAATGGTGTACTGTAGAAAATCTGATGGTGTTCTTTGGATGGTGCATAATAGATGTTCTTTAGATGTTTCAGTTCATCACATGACATCAAAGTCAAGAGGGATAAAGCTGGATAGAGAGGGGCAAACAGAAATCTCAGTAGACTACTATGAGAGTGATTTGAATCCATGCACTAATAATAATAACACAAGGTTGCAAGTCCGCACTGCAACAATAATGCTTTCAACAAGCTAAACAGTACATCGCCATTGTTAATTTAACCCTGAGAGTTTGCAAATGTATCCAAATTGTTAGAAATGGATAAATTAACTATGACCTGTGTGCTCCTCTGCTATTAGTGAAATCTCTCTCTCTCTCTCTCTCTCTCTCTCTCTCTCTCTCTCTGTCTTTTTGTCTGTCCAAACTAGGACTCATTTTCTGATGTAAGAGGAAATAATTATGTCCTGTCGCATGGAATGAAATTAATTGGCAAGGCAAGCGTTTATAAGCATTGAAGTCCTCTCAAACATTGACATTTAGACCCAACCAGATGACTTAAAGTACTGTGGAATTATTCAAAGGAAATGAGAGAGAGAGCGTGGCTAAGAGAGTAGCTCATGTTTATCCATATACATTTTTTCAGACGGTTCAGTCATGGACACCACCCTGTTTAGCTACTCATTTCCTTAACGTCCGTCGCTGGAAACTCTTGATATGCTCTGACAGGATAAGCTCCCAGTGGACTGAGAAATATGAGAAAAATTCTCTTTCATTCTTAAAGGCCACGATTCAAAAATAACCTTGTCCTTTCTTTCTGTGTGTGTGTGTGTGTGTGTGTGCGTGTGCGTGCGTGCGCGCATGCGCGCGTGTGCGCGCATGCGTGTGTGTGCGCGCATGCGTGCGTGCGTATTTGTGTTCCTGCATGAATGTACCGCTGCCTGCACGCTTGTTAACCCTGTGTGTTCTGTGCGGCCGTGCTTACGTACGTGTGTGTGTGTGTGTGTGTGTGTCTTTGTGTGCATACAGGTGACCTGGTGTCGCGGGCGATGCACCACCTCCTGCCGCTGCACATGAGGAACCACAGCAACGGGACGCCACTCCACCAGAAGAACGGCGCGGTCCACTGGGCCCCGGAGGCCATCTACACACTGTGCTACTTCATGCACTGTCCACAGCTGGAGTGGGAGAACCCCAACGTGGAGCCCTCCAAGGTCACCTTACAGACGGAGAGGTGAGGATGTGGCCCTCATATCCACTCATTATGTGGCTTTATTTGACCACATCGGTATCGCCAATGGTACACCCTGACACTACGCAGCCAACGTGACCCAGGCATTAAGTGAAAATGTTCAAACATTAGTTGTTGTGTGTTCATTTGTATTTATTTATTTCCACTTTGATTTGAAAATGGATCACTCTATTGAGTACCCAAATGGATCATTTCACAGGTCTACTGCAATAAGTCCACAAACAGAGACCTCTGCATCAACGCAGATATATAAATGTATTATGTGCCATCCTTTACAAAATATATATCGGCACCAGTTCAATTATCTGTATCAATTAACCACTTTAAACCCATCATCCCTATTTTGAGCAGGTGGAAATAAAATAAAAATCCCCAAATATCACACTTTCCCAAAATCTCATGAATAAGCAGATCACAACATGCCACATTGTGAGCTTTTATATCTGCTATTTTCGCTACTCCGTACAACAAAGTAGAGTACGTATAGGGCTTAGTGGTTAATCCTTCCAACAGAAGAAAGAGTTCACCCAATGATAAATCAAACGCAGCTCGCGGAGCGGCGGAGTCAGTTCAGTCAGTCAACCTCAAGGGAGGTTCTTGCCATGCTCAAAGGCCCATACTATGCTCAAGGGGTTAACATGCTGCATTACTATGTGGGAGTATACGTGTGTGCAAGTCTCACACGTCATTCGCCGATGCTCACTAGACTCCATGCTCTTCCTGCCTTCCTCTGCTCATGGTTCCCGGTTGTACGTGATGTTTTCTCCCACCACCACCCCAGCACCACCGGTGGGCTCTGCTATCTATGCTCCCCATGGGGGGGTTATTGTATATCTATCTCCCTGCTCTTATGTTTTATGATGTTGCTTAATCATGCCGAGCAGGGAGAAATCCAGCAGAGCCGAACGCCAAGTCAAATATCATATGCACACTCATTACTCATTCTGCAATAAATATTGTTTAATCTATTCGTGAGTTGTCTGACTGAACTGATGCTAACGAGATTAAAGCTGTGTCAAAAGCTTTGTAATGACAAATGACACAGTAGCACCCTTATGAAAACCACACTGCATCTCTCTTCAGGCCACACACAGACCACTACTGTACATAGACGTGACATTAGATATGACAGGTTGGTGGTACAGAATACCTTCCTCCACAGAGAACTACAGGCAGGCAGGCAGACAGACAGACAGACATCTCCCTGGTGTAACCGTATACTCTTACCCTGGTCTTTTATAACACTCGTTTACACTGAAGGTTTTTTTAAATGGCAGATCTACAAACTCACGGAACATAGCGATGTGACACGCTGTGACCATTTTCGAATAGCCAATGTACTACTGCATATAAAGTTAAAGTGGTCTGGGGTCCCCCTCAAGGACCGTCCTTGGGGGGGACTCCAACCAGACTCCACTTTGAGAACCAGTGTTTTACAATACCTCTGGCTCTCCACGTTTAGCAAATGGCACACCAGATGTTTTCCTATATGGAATGAGAGGACTGGCTTATACGAGTCAATTGTCAGCTTGTTAGAGCTAGTGTAAGCCCTTCGGGTGACCCAAGAGAAAACAAGCGGCAGGAAATGAAAGTTGGAACAGGCAAGCAGAGACACGTGCCCAGTCAGTATCGATAATCTGAGTTACTGACCTAAGTAGGTCATTATCACCCGGCAGCCTCGCGGCGCTGTGTTGTTGTGGCCTTACAGCATGAATGACATAAAGATGAAGCCATTATTTCCACAGTGTTAATTCCCGTGATTCCGGCATCAGTGCTGGCCACTTTGTGTGTTTTTTCCAAGCTTTCGCTGAGAACGCCCTCGTAGCACAGAGCAATTCATTGCAGTTCCCACAAGAGCGCCTTGTCCCAACGTCCCTTACCAAATCTCATTCACACAGCTCCAACCTGTGAAGTGAAAATGTTGAAACGGTTTGATGATGTATAGTGTTTTGTGATTACTTTATTGCCCATATTACACTATAATTTTACTATACGCTCCACTTTATAAATAGCGGTCTATTGTATTATATTTATTATTGTTTTATGGTTTATCTTGGAACTCACTTGTTAAAGTGGGATGAAGCAAAAATGAATTGAGGGACTCCACCCGTTATTGCCTGTAACATAGCTAGCGATCTGTTAATATGCCTCCAGCTCACATCAGTTCAATGTGCCTCACAGGTCTCCAGCTCACATCTGTTTTAACTTTGAACACCAAGGAAGCCAGTATGTGGATCTGAAATAATGTATAGAAAGTAAACACAATGCATTCTAAAACTTCAAACTATAACAAACAAAAAACATGCAGTGTCTTGTCAGCAGAAAATACCTGAAATAGGGTTGTGTGGAAACAGCCTGACCTTGAACTGCTGCTTCTGACTTTGCATATCCACTGGGAGGAACATATTCTCTTGATGCCTCTTGATGAGGTGTTGTGGCTTAATGTTAATGAATTCAATGATTCCCTTGCTCTGACCTGACGTCTCATTGACTGTAAGTAACGTTCCTCCTTTCCTTTGAAATGAGAAAATGAGGTTTGGCATTCATCAGCTGATGTACTGAGGAGCATTAGAAGACCCCACGGACTCGGAATAGAATTGAAAAGTGACTAATTAATGATGAGTGACAGCTGGGAGCATGTGCGCATGTGAAGGACAGTCCATCCATGCATTGAGACGTCCTTTGTGTGTACTGTATAGCAGTGAATCCCAATAGTGTGCATGACAGCAAAGCAAGCAAACAACAAGGACAAAAAAGCTACAGCTTGTTTGTGCCACAATTGCCAGCGGAATATTAGGAACATAATCTCTGGTCTCAATTGTCAAAGAGTGTTCAAGGATTTGTTCCATTATGAAATCCTCTGGCAGGCATTTGTAGAGCACATTTCATGCACAAAGGCAATTCAACATGCTTTACAAAAGGCATACATTGAAGAAAAAACTAAGAAAAAAGAGAGAAATTAAACATAAATAAAATCGTTTGGTCTTGACTTGTTTGGGCACAAATCCTCAATATTGGTTTGTTTATACATTTTTAAGGCATATTGCCTTAACAACTGAGCCATAAAAGGGTATGTGGTGCGTGCATGCGTGCCTGGCATGCATGCGTGCCTGGCATGCCTGCCTGCGTGAGTGCGTGTGTCGTCATGTTCAAATTTAGCAAACTACTCTTAGTTTCACTTGTTGTGATTTTTTTTATTTGAATATTTTTTCTCTTCGACAAAAATGTACAGCCGGTTTACAAGCTTGTAGATTAGGTTTTTGGGGCTAATATTTCCACCAGAATATGGACGCTTCACACTGGGGTTCAAGTGATTAAAATTGGACTCCATAATTACACCAACATTTCTGGCTCGAGTCAAGGTGAGCCCTACTTCCTTGGCACAAAAGACAATTCCGTTTAGTCTTTTTGTTTAATTGGAAGAAGATTGTTGGCATATCCAGTAATTTTGTATTGATGCACTGACACAGCGAATCTATGGGACCATACTCACTTGGTGAAAGAGCTCTGCAAATGGTATAATCGCTTATGGTAAGCGATTTTGTTTGTTGTGCAACATAATTTGGCCTAATGGGAACATTCTGAACAATCGTTATTGTTGAACAAGGATTAGAGGAATTAAGGAAGACAATAGAGCTGCTTTGGGCATCAATTTTCTTTCTTTATTTAGTTGTTTGTTATGTTTTTAGAAGCTTAGTTGGCAGTCCAATGAGTGACACAGCTGTTTTAGTTTAAAACGTCTGTATCCATTGGCCAGAGAGGAAAGACCCGTACTATACTGTATGTATCCAAGTTCTTGACATTGTGGCTTCTAGGTATTGGTCACCTATTTCAGCAAGCTCTGACTCTGGGAGTTTGTCGATTAACTGCTGTCTAACTGCCCTCCTAGATCCTTATCCCTAGCCAAACCAAACCCATAACCATGCCGTAAGGCCTGTGCAGGATCTGTGCTGGTTTGTACTGGGTAGTGGGGAACAAACTCAACCACAGTACTTGAGTTCGACTCAACTACAAGTGAAAATTGCCAGGTCAAATTTGTAGTTGAGTTAAGGCACTGGAGTATTTGCTTTAAAAGTATTCAAAAGTACATGCTTAAAAAATGCTTAAACATTCAAAAGTACATTTGAGGATAAAGTATAGTTTAATATCATTGCATTGCTGTATTGAAATTTAGACATTTTCCCCAAAGAATATTTTAAAAATGTAGTTTGTAGATCAGTGGTCCTCAACAAGCGGACTGCGGTCCACGACCACCTCTCTGCGGACCCTGGAGAAATGATAGAATAAAGAGAAGAAAAAAAGTCACCGCGAACGCGAGAGAGCAACGCAATTAATGCTCTGAATGTGGACCGACTGATTGTGTGTGTGCGAGTGTGTGCCTGTGTATTATGGGCCGGCATGTCCTGATGACAATGTTGCGCTGACTGGCTCACTAGCTGTTAATGGGGTCGCAGTGCACATTCAGTTGAATGAACAAAATTTGATTTTTGGACGTGAATATTTGTCTCTACTCTGCACCCCAGTATTGGTTGGTTGGATGGGACCCGATTTGTATAAGCTTGGTTTGACTGTACTAAACAGGCATAGTTGTTTCTAGGGGTGGGGGGCAGCCCCACCCCATGGGGCCCACGTGGCCCGCGAGTCGCGACCCGCAATTTTATTTGCGTGCGCATGAGTCTGATAAAAAAAATATTGGTGGACCTTCAGCATTTCTAGTTGAGGACCCCTGTTGTAGATCATAAATTTTTACTATAAAAACAGTTAATATTTGAAATAGTTGCGCCATGAAAGTCATACATTTCCAAAAATACATATACTCAAGTAAAATAGAGTAAATGTACATTATGTACTGATACAGTAAATGTACTTTGTTACTGTCCACCACTAGGTACTGCGATTGGTGGATTTTGCAGTTAAGTGCTCTGGCACGGGTCTACGCACGGTAGAGTAGACAACTTAATTTTTAGCATATGCCTGTGTGTGCTGGTGCCGTGAGTGCCCAATGAGTGTTTGTCTCCCCCCGCAGGCCGTTCATGGTGCTGCCGCCCCTGATGGAGTGGATCCGTGTCTCTGTGGCCCACACGGAGCACAGACGCAGCTTCTCTGTGGACAGCGATGACGTCCGGCAGGCCGCCAGGCTGCTGCTGGCTGGAGTGGACTGTGAACCGCGCCAGCTCAAGTACGACTATATATGCAGCGTTTCAGATACTGTATCGTCACTGTTGCGCAGAAACCTCCATCTCCATATAGAATCTTTTTATGTTTTTTATTGTTTCGCATAAAATCAATGCCAAATTCTATACCTCGTCGTGACTTGTGTGCCAGTGTCGCGCAACAGTAAATAAGTAACAATTTTGGACATACATGGTTTCTGCCGACAGCTATGTCTGTCTGTCTGTCTGTCTGTCTGTCTGTCTCATTGCTGTCAGGCAGAAACTTCTTCTCTCCATATACTATGAGGTTTCCACCCGACCAAGACGGTATAATATATACTGTATAAAGTATATGCACTTCAGAATGTATGGATCCAAGCACGTTCACATAAATCACATGAAGCAATGACATAGATATGAAATATCATTATCACGAGCATTGCAGGCGCGAGTGCACACACATAGACTACATGCACACAATCTCTGACATGATCAAGAAAAGACATACTTTGCAGTAATTGCCTTTTTCAGGCCCATTGTGTACACTGCAAAATCCTGAGTGTTTATTTTAACCCGTAAGGGTCCATTTGTGTGTGTGTGTGTGTGTGTGTGTGTGTGTGTGTGTGTGTGTGTGTGTGTGTGTGTGTGTACTCAGAGATAAATGTACACTCAGGACTTTACAGTGTAGAGAATATAAACGCAGTCAGGTATTTTAGGGGAGTCATGAAGCATCGCAACACCAGCAGTCCAAAGTACGATATTTACGTATGTAACTACGGTTCTATGAGTCCCGAATGACCGCCAGAGGCGGTGCTTTAAGCACTGAATACGTCCCTTTGCGCATGCGCAGTCGAGTATTTTATACCAACAATGTCGGTTTTGACCCTGTGATGACCCGGAGACGTCTATATCTTCCGGCAGTCACCTGGGGCTCAGTCCCTACAGAATCTTCTCGCGAGAACACGAGGATTATGAGTGACAAGAGTGCTCTGGCGGTCATTCGGGACTCATAGAACCGTAGTTACATACGTAACTATCGTTCTATTTCGTCCCTGCTGACCGCCAGAGGCGGTGCTTTAAGCACTGAATGACTTATACCAGCCAAGTCATGAGGAATCCTGATTACAAACCTCAAAGGGTAGAACCGGAGGATTCGGGGAAGAGGACCACGTCCAATGGGTGGGGAGTGGCAA
The DNA here is from genome assembly GCF_964188405.1 of Protomyctophum parallelum. Lineage (NCBI taxonomy): Eukaryota > Metazoa > Chordata > Actinopteri > Myctophiformes > Myctophidae > Protomyctophum > Protomyctophum parallelum. The sequence continues at coordinate 27,277,124 of NC_139700.1, read as the reverse complement.
CATTCACCCTGTAGTATCTTGAGAAAGTGCCTGCCGAAGCCCATGAGGCGGCGGCACAAATGTCCTCCAAGGGCACCCCTCTCATGGCAGCCCATGATGTGGAAATGCTCCTTGTAGAGTGGCACCGTACCCCTGATGGTACGGGGAGGTTACTTATCTCATAGGCGTGGCTGATTGTGTCTACAATCCAGTGAGACAGGCGCTGCTTGGAGAGAGCGCCGCCTTTGTTCACACCACTATGGCAAAGGAATAGCTGGAATAGCTGGGCACAACAGCTCCAGTTTGTCTGTCACCTCCCCTGATAGGCCGGTTGAGGTGAGCCTGCGACAGCACCTTCGGGAGGAATGCTATGTTTGGCCACAGCGTGACCCCCGAGATTCGCTGACTGACAGAGCGTGCAGTTCACTGACGCGCTTTGCCGATGTAATGGCCAGGAGAAGAGTTGTCTTGCATGACACCCACTTCAGCTCCGCCTGTACCAAGGGTTCGAAGGGAGGCCCGCCCAGGGCGTCCAGTACCCGGTTAAGGTCCCATGGCGGAGCTCTCGGGGGATGCAACCTCTGAGCCCCTCTCAGGAAGAGGGACACCAGGTTGTGGCTCCCTACTGTGCGGTCGTTAATTGCAACATGGCGGCAGGATATTGCTGCCACGTAGACCTTCAAGGTAGAGGGGGATCGGCCCTTACATAGTAGGGATTGCAGGAACTCCAGGATTTTGGGTACAGGGCAGTGTACTGGGTCTTCGCCCAGATCCCTACACCAGCTGGAAAACAGCTTCCACCTGTTGTCGTACTGTAGCCTGGTGGACGGCGCTCTGGCGTTCAGTATTGTGTGTCTCACCGGGCTGCTCAGCAGTGGCTCCGGCCCCTGAGCGGCCAGACGCACAGCTGGAGGCATTGTGGGCATGGGTGCCAGATCCGGCCTCCCAGCTGCGACAGTAGGTCCTTCCTGTCGGGGAGGCGCCAAGGTGCTCCGTGACAGAGGCTGTGGAGCAGGGGGAACCATGTCCTCCCTGGCCAAAAGGGGGCCACCAGCAGGATGGTGTGACCCTCCTGAACGACCCTCTGGAGAACTGTACGTACCAGAGGAAGTGGTGGAAATGCATAAAGCAACTCCTGTGGCCAGGGGTGCGCCAGTGCGTCCAGGCCCAGAGGACTGACGGTTTCCACTAGGGAGAACCAGCGAGGGCAGTGGGTTGACTGCCCTGAGGCAAAGAGGTCCACCTGTGCTCTCCCGAAGCAGGCCCATATGGTGTGCACCACATCCGGATGGAGGCGCCATTCCCCTGACGGGGGCTTCTGGCGGGAGAGGAAGTCTGCAAGGTGGTTCCGCTCCCCTGGTATGTGCACCGCCCGTAGGCTGGTGAGACGGGGGGCCGCCCACGTCAGCAGGTCTGTGGACACCTCTAGCAGTCGTGCAGACTTGGTTCCGCCCTGATGGTTGATGTGAAATACGGTTGAGGTGTTGTCTGACCGTATGAGGATGTGCCTGCCTCTCAAATACCAAGTGTTGTAGGGCCAGGTGCACCGCACGTAGCTCCAGCACGTTTATGTGGTCTAGGCGATCTTCCGCAGACCACTGGTCGCGAGCTGTCCTGCTCTGCCACACCGCACCCCAGCCCAGAGGGCAAGCGTCGGTGGTGACGATCTCCCTGCGAGAGGGAATGGACCCCATAGGGACCCCCCTCGACAGGTACGCCCTGTCTCTCCATGGGGCTAGGGCGAGTAGACACCGTTGTGACACCGTTATCTTCCTGTGTCTGTGTCGCTCGGCATCCAAATGAAAACTGTTCAGCCACCTCTGCAGGGGGAGCAAGCCCAGGGGGACAACGGCCGCCACGGACGTCAGTTTGCCCAAGAGGCGGAGGAATGTGATAAGTGACAGCCGACTGCCTCTCCGGAACATGGGAAGAAACTTTAGGATGTCGTCCACCCGGCGGGAGGACGGACAGGCTTTCATCGTTATGGTGTGTAAAGCCAGACCAATAAACGTTGTGGTTCGGGATGGGATCAGGCAACTTTTTTCCACATTTACCTTTAACCCCAGCCGGGCTGCATGGGACAGGAGACGTGCTGTGTCCTCGGCTACCTGCGCCTGGGATGGCGCGCAAATCAGCCAGTCGTCCAGATATGGAAGGATCTGGGGGAGGCATGCGCTGTCGCCTCAGGCTTGACAGCTGCTCCTTGTCCTCCCTGGCCCGGATTGTGCGGTCCAGCGCTTCCCGCGCAGCTGGGCCGAATATCGCTCCCGGCACCACTGGGAGTCCACGCAGGGTTGCCCTGGTTTTCTCAGTCAGGTTGGCCTGTGAGAGCCAGACTTGGCGCCGCGCCTGAACAAGAGTGGACATCATCCGTCCAAGTTCTCGTGACATGAGGCCGAATGCCTCCAGTGATGCGTCACAGAGGGTGTTGGAGTCTGCGGGCTCTGCGCTCGCGTTGTCCGCCTGCAGAGATGCAGAGAGGGCCAGCATGAGGTGTGACAGGGAGTTAGAGATCCTCCCGGCACGGGCTCCTGCGTCATAAGCCCTTATGAGGAGGTCGTCGTAGCGCCTCGTCGGGGTCGACGACTAAGGAAGCAATGCAGGGCTCCACAGCCGGCATGCGAAGCAGGCCAACTCCTTCCGGGTTGTCCATGGCCGCGAGAGTACGCCCATCGGCAGAGAGACGAGAACAAGCCTTTGAGTCTCTCCAGCAAGTATGAAGCTCCTTCAGAAAGTCCTCCGAGTGAGGAACGGCAACGCTCGAGGGGGCTGGCTTGTTCTTGAAGAATCGGCTTGACGGGGCTGGCTCCGCCTGCTGCGGTCCAGCCAGGCCCTTCAAGGGCCATGTACAGGGCGGCCCTCATGGAGCCGCCCCCCGTCTCAGTCAGACAGGTCTGGGCTGATGTGTATGAGCCCTGCTCCGAGGCCTCGGAAGCCCCCTCTGCCTCTGTGTGTCAGGGTCCTGACCCTCAGGGATCAGGTGTGGCATCGGAGGAGTAGGTGGTTCCACTTCCTCCGGCTGGATCTCGGGCTGGCGGGCCATGAACATGGCCCTCATTAGGGCCAGGTCGGCAGACAGCTGGTAAACCTTAGATGACAAGCTATGGTCAGGCCCCGCCCTTCTCCTGGAAGCGGGGGTCGAGGTAGCAGCCCTGGTCTGGCGTTGAGTTAGCATGCCCAATGGGGGAAGCTCACCTTCAACCTTCTCCACCTGTGCCAACCTGGCTGTCCTCACCTCTCGGGGCATGATGGTGCAGTTCATGCACGGGTTGTCACCGAGTGCCTCCCTCAAATGTTGGGGGCCAAGGCACCCAGGGCAGAGGTCATGCCCATCCTCTGGCCGCAGAGGAGCCTGGCAGGAGGTGCACAGGTGGTGGCGGGGTTCGTCCATCGGTAACCCGCAGATGTAGCCCAGAGCGCGGACGCTAGTGGTCGCTAGGGGTGGAGCCGTAAGCTGGAGGGAGGGAGCGCGGACGCTGCCTGTGCCAGTAGAGGCTACTGTTAGCTGTGCTAAAGGCCGCTTAGCTGGAGGAAGGGGGCGCGCACGCCACCTATGCCAGGTAAGGGGTGCTCTAGCAGAAACCAGTATATATATAATTATATAGTTATATCATACTATAATTTAAGAAAAAACAACCTATAAAGTGGCAATGACTCTGCCGAAATTAAAGTACACTATTGAGAACAAGTGACGACTAAATCAGTCAAGCTAATTCATATAGCTGGGGTTACTGAAGTAACCTCGAAGATACGCCACACTAGTCCGACGATACTCGTCGGCGGTGCTATATAGCTGGCCAGAGGCCAGCAAAGACTCCTTAGAGAGGCAGAATAATATAGCAGTAAATAAGTACACTTATAAGTAGTATAAGTATAAGTAAACAAAGAACAATAGCGTCGACTCACGTGCTGGGAGCGGGCAGCGCTAACGCTTGCCGTCACTAGCACTGCGGTGCAGCCTTCGTGGGAAACAAAACAGCATAAGCTGTCAAAGAGAACGAGCTATCCGTTCAACTTTGACCGGTGCTGAACGGGACGCTCAGGTCGCCGTTCGTAGCACGCAACCGTGTGTGTGGCAGGGAAGCAGCGCGCACGCAGCCTATGCGAACAGGGGTTGTCTGCTTACCTTGTTCCCACAGAGAAAAGAAGACGATGTGAAGCCCAGCTCCACTCGTAAACGATACAATAGTAGTAGTATTAAGTCGCAGTTCCTGGAGGGCGAACGCACGCGTCACAACTCCGACCAATAATGGTCACGGGACTACCGGCGACTTAGCAATAGTAATAGCAATAGTTCTGTAATCATGCAGTTCAATTCTGCTGTAGAACTCTGTACTGTGTACAACTTGCGCGAGCGAGAAGAAATTAGGGACTGAGCCCCAGGTGACTGCCGGAAGATATAGACGTCTCCGGGTCATCACGGGGTCAAAACCGACATTGTTGGTATAAAATACTCGACTGCGCATGCGCGAAGGGACGTATTCAGTGCTTAAAGCACCGCCTCTGGCGGTCAGCAGGGACGAAATAGAACTGCAATTTTTATGAAGGCCAAAAGGTATTGGCATCAAAATATGCATAATGTTCCAAAGTACTCAGGTTTATGGAAAAGAAAAAAATCTAAGTGAGTTTACAGATTTTTGAATAGCGGAAGTACAGTATAAAATAGAGCTTCATTGGTTAATGTATGTTTTGTAATAATCTTAATCTGCATACGACATAATTAGTTACTTTCTGGCACTGTCACGTACCAATGTGAACCATGTTGTGTGTTGTTTTTTTGTTTCTAGAGCGGACGACTGTTTCTGTGCCTCGCGGAAGCTGGATGCTCCTTCCACTGAGGCCAAGTTCCTCCAGGACCTGGGCTTCCGGATGCTCAACTGTGGGCGTACGGACCTGGTGAAACAGGCTGTCAGCCTACTGGGGCCTGATGGCATAAACAGCATGAGCGAGCAGGTTAGAGACACACACGCACGCACGCACGCACGCACGCACGCACGCACGCACGCACGCACGCACGCACACACACACAGATTTGTATTACTATGCTGTACTTGGGAGGACATGGCGCCAGGTGATTTTATGAATGCCATTTTTTTTAATGTGCCTTTTTTATGAATGCCATTTTTATCCAAGAAGTCGAAGAATATAGCTGATCTACAATGTGTGCTTGTGGACACCAGCGTTCAAAGAAGTCTAAAACAGGCATAATTCACCTAATACCTAAAACTAAATTCTAATGTCACTCTAAGGTCTATATGTCTATAGCTAATACTTTTCGTTTTCCTAATTGAAAGCCTGACTCCCCAAATCTTGTTTTAACCTTAAACAACAACCACTTCTCTTGTGAGACCAGGAAAATGGTCTATTTTTCTGATTCTACTATACTTGTGGGGACAATTGGCACTCACAAGTACAGTAACTATGCGCACGCACGCACGCACACACGCACGCATGCATGCACGCATGCACGCACGCACGTGCACACACACACACACACACACACACACACACACACACACACACACACACACACACACAGACATTTACAGTATGTACAGTACATATCCCTAGTACATACACATACAGTATACTATAGATTTACACACATTTACACCTTGCCTTGGGATTCTGCTCCTCACACAGTGAACCTGTATGCTGTATGCTGTTCACATACAGTAGAACATGACTCACTCATCCACGCACAACACCCAGGAAAGCCATCCCACTAGATCAGGGGTTTTCAACCTTTTTATACTGAAGTACCACCACAGAAAATATCTGGCACTCCAAGTACCACCGTAATAACTGATGTTAAAATACAGGAGCGTAGATCTGCCCCATCCTATTCAGCTTATTAACCCAGGAGGAAAATGTAATTTATTCTTTAAATTGTTTTGTTTTTGTTCCATTCCTAAGACAATTTTGCTGCTGCTCTGATGCACAACTGATATATTTCGAATGTGATTAATCCGTCCTACAATCTTACGGCTAGGTCATGCTCATGTCATGCTCATTTCAGCACTGCTGGAGAGCCTATTTGAACCAATTGCTTGGTCAGAACAACTACCTCCTCTGAGTACCACCAGAGGGGGGCTCAAGTACCACTAGTGGTACTAGTACCAGTGGTTGGGAACCCATGAACTAGATGAATGTTCAGACAAACTTCCCTTGCAGCTCATTATATCATCACTGTTGGGTGGAAACCTTGTACTAGAATAGGTCCAAAATCATTCATTTTCAGGAAATGGGAGGAGGAAAAAAAGGACTGAAAAGATGTATTTAGTCACAAGCTCTTTATATACATTTTCATTCGTTAAATATTTATAAAGCCCACAGACAGACTTAACCACTTTCAATCTGGCATCCCTATTTTGGGCATGTTATTCTAATATTCTATCAAACATTTAAAAAAGAAAAATCTAAATTAATCTAAATGAGTCATAAATAGAGAAAATAGCAGATGCAATGTGCTGTAAGCTTGTACATTGTGCTATTTTCGATACTTCTGAGGGTTACTGTCAACCAACAAAGTATAACATTTGTTTAAAAAAAGAAAATATGAAATATGGAGATAAAAGGTTGCTGCCCGACAGCAATGATATGCTACAGTCGAGCTACGTAATTCTGTGTCACATCAAAACCCCCACCTGGAATGCTCACTGAGAAAATAATGTAGAATTGGGAATGTATCTTGGGGAATGTATCAGCATTTAGCTTGAGGATCCATATTTGGTGCAGAAAAGACGAGCTGTTTTGATGTCTGGTCGTATAGTTCCAGTGGAATTACTGACTTGTACAGTATCTCTGGAAATGTTATATCAACAGCAGAACTTTACTCCTCTGAATCATGTCGCAGCTCTCATGCTAATTAGTCTTGTTGCCTGGAGGGAAGCTACCAAAGACAAAACGCTGAGAGGGCATCAAAAGTTCAGTTCAGCCTTGGCTCTGTGATTTAGTTTTCTCTCTTTCGGATGATGATTACGCTGGAGTGAATGTGGTACATTTGGTTTTAAATCCACTGTATTCATAGTGGTAGAATCAATCGTCGCAAGACGCAACACAGCACACACTCTGACTTTTCATCGTGAGGATCCGAGGCTTTTTATAATTACAGACTTAACTCCACGTCATGTCACATTATCGGAAATGATGTTAAAGGACCATACCAGCAACAAAACATGCCATTGTCTCCTTACAGTTTCGGCCATATATCATGCATAAACATGGACAACCTCCCCATGTACAGCTTTATTTTTAGATGTCTTGTTTATTTATGTTTCTATGTAGTCCTAATCCTAAACTTAACTGAATAATTGATTCAGAATTGTAAATCTGATCTTGAAGCAACATTAACGTTGAAAAATAATCTCCCCAACGATATTCAGTGTTGGAATACATGCAGTGTATATCTCAAGCATGTTTCAAGTCCCTGCAAGTATATGATATGAAACCAATGACTTCCTCAAAAATAAAACAAACCACAATGTGCTTTGGAAAATACTTAATTACTTCACAGTAATGTGAAGTATATAGTGATATAGACAATGCCACGTCCTTTAAACATGATGTTTCAAACAGAACTGTCCGTGTTCTAGCCTGTCCAGTAATTCAGTGGTTCTCAAAGTGCGGTTTAGGGACCTCCAGGGGTCTTTGAGGGGGTTCCATTTTTACTTATTTTATACTGCTAATTTGAAAGAATAAAGGGAGACTCCGCACACTCAAATCTGTGTACAATCAATTTAAAATGGATTGTACACAGATTTGAGTGTGTGGAGCCTCCCTTTATTTTTTCATTATACTTTTGTGACTCCAGCACCTCACTTAAATCTTCCAGCAGATGAGCGGTGGCTTTTAATTTTTTTTTTTTGTATACTTAGTCTTAGGCTATAAAATATCTGATCTACAAGCTTATTAGTTTGTAGAAAAATCGTTCGAAAATAGAAATTGTGAAAAAAATAGGAATATTCTTTAAAGCTTTTAGCAATACGGGAGTTCTTGGCACAGACTCTTTTCAGATACTTAATTAATTTGGGGGTCTTTGACATGAAAATGTTTGACAACAATCGCATTCATCATGTGCGTGTTCTCTGTCTTTGTTTACTAGGGGATGACCCCTCTGATGTACGCGTGTGTCCGTGGAGACGAGGCCATGGTGCAGATGCTGCTGGACGCTGGGGCTGATATTAACAGTGAGGTCAGTGCTGGTGACGTCTGTCTGAATGGACCAGGAGCCAGTCTGCTCTGGAGACTGTGCTGATCAATGGCAAATGCCAGGAAACATAATTACAGTATGTGCTAAATAGTTTTGTGTGACAGATTTTTTATTTCTCTTTCATCCATAAACTAAAACTATACACACGCCGTCCAGCAGAATGTCTTTTCAACGTCTCCAGTTTTGTTTTAGATTTTTTGTTTTGTTTATTCCCCCGTGAACCATTCCTTGTGGCACCAAACACCAACCAACATGCTACACTTTACATTACACCATGTATAAGACAATAATTCAACACCTGTAGCTATACTATACTTTATTCCACCGCCTTGCTTGTACAGTATATGATTATTATTTCTTAAATAGATAGAGATCCGTCCGTTGTTTACAACAACTTAGACCTTTCAACCTTTTGTTAGCTGGCAGGAGTTCAATTAGTAAATGCATGTGGCTCTTGTATAGTGTGTTAATAACTATGTGCTGTGGAAGTGATGCTGTTTGTTCATGTGCATCTATTTGTGTGATGTTTGTCCATCATCTCTCTTCCCTGCTCTACTCTAGTGTTTCTCAACGTGGGGTCCTTGAGGGTCCATGGCTAAATTATTGATAATTATGAACCAAATGGACCCTTATGGGTCTGTAACTCTGAGAGTGTACACATGGAACCATGTGTACACTCTCAGAGTTAAATTAACATTGATAATTTTACAATATAAATCAGGGTCCCAGATATAAAAATGCCATTAAATGGGGATCCGTAGCCTAACGCATGTCACACTGGCGGTCCTTGAAATTAAAATGGTTGATAATCACTGCTAGAGCCATAAAAATCTTCTCTTATGGGGGCCCCTGGCATATCTTTTCAAATGGGGGTCCGTGGGGCTAATTAATTTGGGGGTCCTTGACTTGAAAAAGTTTGGGAACCACAATGGATATCAAACTGGGGGTCACTGATATAAAAATATTTGTTCCCTCTGCCATTCTGTTAAGTTCTATTAAACAAGAGGTGAGGATCATGAGGCGCGGGAGAGGGGGGCTTATGTAGTATGTAGATTGTGTTTAAAAAAAAGAATTTATTTTTGTAACTGAATAGTATAATAATAAACCATTAATTAATTCATTCATTAATTCATTCATTCATTCATTCATTCATATATATAATGTAAATTCCATTCTTACAGTATGTCTACATGCTATGGTAGCCATGTCTTGTCAATCGCTAGCATCAATCGAGGCAGAAGGTGGCAGGAAAGGGTACAGTGATGAATTTAGTGCTAGCTGGAGTCTGAAAAGGGTGAGATGAGTTTCTTTAAACCTAATGGTCTTTCAGTGAAGTCGTAGACAAAACAGGAAAGGGCGCACACCAGTGTTGGTGAGGTGCTGGCCTAAGGCAGTAAATAAGTAAAAATGAGAAAAAGGCCGCACACACGTAGCCACGATGCTGTATATTTATTATTTATTGACAAGAAAGAATCCAACGTTTCGACCTAGGAGGTCTTCTTCAGGGAATAAACAAGCCATAGGACAAACACACACAACAACAGGTGGACTTTCAGTCAAGTCCCCATGATCCTGGTCCTCATCAGTCAGTGCTCCATCATCAGCCATTGTGTCAAGAGTTCATGTGCCACTACACCTGTGTGTCCTGATCCAAGAAGCACCACAAAGTACAACCTTATAGCCGAGACTCAGCACCAGATGCTGTCTAATTGAACATGTCTATTAGATCCCTTATGACTGTGACTCGGCCTCAGATGCTCTCCAGGACTATTAGAACGTGTCTAGAGACGTCCCTTATGACTGTGACAGATGCTCTCTAATTGAGCGTGCCGATAGATATCCTTTATGGCCGTGACCCAGCCTCAGATACTCTCTAATTGAGCGTGCCGATAGATATCCTTTATGGCCGTGACCCAGCCTCAGATACTCTCTAATTGAACGCGTCTTTAGATACTCTCGTCACAGACAAGTCGCTTTTAATGCATTCAGACTTCCCCCGCGCCACGCTCCCTCCCCTCAGACAGCATCAAATTAATTACCTCTGCCTTATTGCTTTCTTAACCCTGATTAAACACAAATTAATTGTGTTTCACGTGCCTCCAAGCTTCCTGTCCCAGAGGTGTCTGTGAAATCTTTAATAAAAAAAATGGGAGCCTTTCGTGTGTCATTTTTTCCTGTAGTCGGGATTATGAAGGGGGCCACTCCCCTGTCAAGCAGATCCAACAGATCCGAGAGGGGGATAAACAAAAAAACGAACCAGGACCAGACCTAACTAGACAGATCAATCTATTGTGTTCATTACACCCGCACTCCATGTCCTCTTGAGCTCCAGGGGTTCCTAGCTAATTAACGTTAGTCCTCCTTTAGAGAAGCCCCCCCCCCCCCCCCCGATACACTGCTGATTGACTGTTCTATAGGCCATGTAGAGTTTCTAATGGCTTTATATTTTTCTCCTTTTTCACCTTTCCTTCACACCCGTCCCACTACCTACCTATACCTACTGTATACCTACCTACCTGTGTCACTTCCTTCAGGTGCCAAACTCAATCCACAAGCACCCCTCAGTCTATCCCGAAACACGGCAGGGGACACCACTGACTTTCGCTGTGTTACATGGACATGTGCCTGTGGTGCAGGTAGTGACTGTGATTTTTCTCTCATCATCTCCCTCTCATTTGTGCCTCACTTCATTGTTGGTGGTCGGTCGCTGTCGTATTTGCTGCCAGATGGACGTAATGATAATTAATGGTCACTGTGAGACCTTTCTCCTCCCTGTGTGAGCTCTGTATTTTGTCCTTCTTTTTCCCGAAAATTCATATTGTTAAAATTGTATTTTTCTAATGAGCAAGAGAAATTGGGTCATTATTGTTTTGTCCGGGAAATTGTGAACTATTGTCCTTTTGGTCATGTTGTCCTTGTCAATTTGCATTTGAGCAAATGTTTCTGACTGCGTTTTAGTTAGCTGAATGTGGAACGCTAATGGGTATTGACCTTGTTTAATCTCTCCTAATGTATTTTTTCCCCATAGAATTTTAAAATCTTTAAATTGTAACTGACATGGCTAAAAGGCTTGTGCTCTTAATCCAAGTAGGTCACATCAGAGACAAGAAAATACAATCCTGGTTAAAACTAAATGGGTATTGAACTTGTCCAACCATTTCATGCTCCATTTCCCAAGCTATTAGTTTTAACTGGAAGTAATTTTTCAACTCATGAAGAGCAAACTTAACTCAGATAATCTCAGATAAAGTCAAAAGATTTACAGGCTAGAAATGCTCATTCTTTATACATATCAATGAAAAAATAATCCAGAATACAGGACGAGTGCGACTGATTTGCTACATTAGAATTCAGTGATGACCATGTCCATCCAGTGAGATGTCTCATGCCCGATATACTTGGTTGTGCGCCATTTCACATGCTGAAAATATATCGGGAGCTTGTTAGATCGGCTATTTTCAGTGCAACTAGGTATAAATCACGATTCTGTATGATTAATGCACACCCAAGAGAACAAGCCACCAAGTGACTGGAGTTTATGTGACCCTCTCTTCTCTCCTCCACGTTGCAACCACCTTTCCACTCCGCCCTCCCTCCCTCCCCCGATCTCTACAGCTGCTGCTGGATGCTGGAGCCAACGTGGAGGGCTCCCTGCAGGACGGGATGGAGAACTACACGGAGACTCCGCTGCAGCTGGCAGCCGCTGCAGGTACAGCACAACGACACCGCATGACTCCGCGCAGGCAGGCCGTCTGCTGGCCAAGTAACACCAAGCTGGCAACACCAGCTGGCCAACGAGGAGCTGCTGTATAGTACTGTACCTGTGCATGGTGAAAAAATGCTCAGTGTCAATTTAACTCTGAGGATTCATCTGCAAACGGATGACATGAACACTGAGGATTTTACTGGGTGGATAGCACCTGAATGTCAGCGTGAACATTGGCTCATTTAGGGGTACATTTCCTGGTAGCTGGAGATATGGAAAGGACCTGCCAAGGCAGCATTCTGGAAGGAATAATCTCTATCTCTCTCTCTCTCTCACTCTCTCTCTCTCTCTCTCTCTCTCTCTCTCTCTCTCTCTCTCTGCCTCTGTTGCATCCACAAAGGTAACTTTGAACTGGTGAGCCTGCTGCTGGAGAGGGGAGCTGACCCCATGGTGGGGACTATGTACCGCAATGGCATCTCCACTGCCCCCCAGGGAGATATGAACTCCTACAGCCTGGCAGCAGCACACGGACACAGGTAACGCACGCGGTTGCCTATGGTCGTGTACAGTCAGTGCGTGCGGCAGCCGATTATGCGCATGTCCATTAGCGGATGGACGCGGCTCTACAGTCAGTTTATTCTGCATACTCTGCACTCAATCTCGAGCTCATTCACAAGGAGAAACTCATCAGAGCATGTCCATGAAATTGGCATTGCAGCTGCTGTACAGTATTATTACAGTACAGTCATTTTTAGATCGCTTTTATTTATTTATTCATGTATTTTTGCACATATGATGTATCCATCCGTGAATGGGTTCCGCAGGCTGCTTGTCCACATACAGAGATTCTGGAGACGTGGCAAAATACATAAATAAAAATGCATAGAAAAAACTGAATGCAAAGTCAAATACCCCACACCAATGCATACAAATCAAGCACACTTTTTGTTTTATTTGTTGGCTAAGGTGTCTGTTGCTGCCATTCCTCTAGGAATGTGTTCCGTAAGCTGTTGTCCCGGACGGAGAAAGGGAAAGGGGACGTCCTGTCTCTGGAAGAGATTCTGGCGGAGGGGTCTGACCTGGATGAGAGGACCCCAACGCAGATTGACTTGATTCGAACGGGGAAGGCCAGACTGAAGGCGCTGAAAGAGGCCATGTACCACAGCTCCGAACACGGACACGTAGACATCACCATAGACATACGTAGCCTCGGTTCGTCTCCCTTTCTATAATCAATAGTCTGCAGACACAGTTATACAGCACAGTCACAGTGTTCACAGTGCATTTATGCTACAGTAAATGCCTAAATTGTAATTTACAAATGAATATATAAACACTCAGGATGTCACTGTGTACAGTACTAAGTGGGTGCTCAGTCTTTATTTTTGCACTTTTCATTTCCTTGGACGTATGAGTATGATAAGACTACACGGTCAAATTGAGTGCCAATTTCACTTCGAGAGCTAAATTAACACCCGTGATTTCGCTGCATAGTCCGGACGTGGTTGCATGGATCGATCGTTATGTTCGATGTGATTCGTATAAATCTTTACCGGCGTATCCCCCGATTCCCAGGGGTTCCGTGGACGTTGCACACCTGGCTTGAGTCGCTGCGCACGTGTTTCCAGCAGAACCGTCGCCCACTGATCCAGGGTCTGCTGAAGGAGTTCAGCTGTATTGAGGAGGAGGAGTACACAGAGGAGCTCATCACACAGGGCCTGCCTCTCATGTTCCAGATCCTCAGAGCCAGCAAGGTAACACAACCCCCCACTCACTGTCCTGACCCATGTGGTATATTTCAAGGACCCCCTTAAACGCTAAGGGCCCTATTTTCGTCTAAACCCTTTATCCCTAAACTTCTTTGCCTGTTTTACTTTTTTGAAAAACATTTTTGAATAGTTCAAATAGCCGATCTACAAGCTAACAACATGTTGATGTAGATGGAATAGTTGAACAATTTGAATATGTTTTTCAAAATAGTAAAAGATCTTTCTATCTCATCCATCTTCTGCAGTCACCTCTTTATATCACCTATTTTATGTTTTCTTTGTTGAGCCACGATTTCACACACAGTAAAATCCTCAGGGCTAATTTAACTCTTGAGAGTGTGTACGAAACTGGTTCCATTTTGTACACGCTCAGAGTTATAAACGAGGATTTTTACTTGTGTAATATACCCGTTTATTTCTCGATGCATCACTGTGATTATGCAATCAGCCTTCAGCCTCGCAGTGATTGCTCCGTCCCACAGGCGCATTCACTATAAATACTGACACATCGTTCAGATTTATACCACGCCCTCCTCTTCCTGGCGTTTATAGTAGGAGTCTGCTGTGATATCAGTTCAGCTCATCATCCCCTTGGTGGTCATATTATCAGATTTATGACTGCACGTTGTTACCCTGTCTGGCACGTTGTCTACTTCTATCTCCTCTGCCTCGGCACAGCCGGCATGCTGAGTAGCTACTGTTGCTCAGATAATAAAACACATAGCATAAGTTCTCACATGTTAATGTTTACGTCTGTACAGTATGTCTGTAATCCATGCAACTCGAGAACCGTTCGCCCCACCTACTTCAACACACACGTGTTCCACAGCCCCACAGGGAGTGCAGTGCCCGGTGTCGAGTCGGTCAGACCCACGGTTGTCCAGAACCGCCACAAAAGGCCTCTGCCCGGGCCACAGCTGACATTACAATTCCTCTGCCTGTGCCAGACTCCATATTTGGGCATGCCTATACGGGTTCGTCCCACCAACTTCTGACATCATTCTGACATCTGCATAGACTCCATATTTGTGCATGCCTGACAAATAACTCCATATATGAGCATAAAAGGGGATGCCCAGGCTCTCACAGGCACTGGTCCCCCGGGCACCCATACAGTATGTTAAATATCTATCTATCTATCTATCTATCTATCTATCTATCTATCTATCTATCTATCTATCTATCTATCTATCTATCTATCTATCTATCTATCTATCTATCTATCTATCTATCTATCTATCTATCTACCTACCTACCTACCTATAAATGCACAAAGTGTGTGTGTGTGTGTGTGTGTGTGTGTGTGTGTGTGTGTGTGTGTGTGTGTGTGTGTGTGTGTGTGTGTGTGTGTGTGTGTGTGTGTGTGTGTGTGTGTGTGTGTGTGTGTGTGTGTGTGTGTGTGTGTGTGTGTGTGTGTGTGTGTGTGTGTGTGTGTGTGTGTGTGTGTGTGTGTTCCACACCACCACAGGGAGTGCAGTGCCCGAAACCGGCCCAAAAAGGCCTTTGCCCTGGCTCTGAACAGGGCCCCGGCCCAGTGTCCATATATGGAGCTGGCCTGTTCTGACATCATTCTGACGTCTGCACAGACTCCATATGTGGGCATGCCTGACAAAGAAGTTAAGAACTATATATGGGCATAAAAGGGACATAGACATAATATCTGGATGGGGCATGCATTTCCAACTTGCATCGTTCCAAGTAGGCCAGTGCCCAACGTGAGAGGCTCCAACGGGCAACACTCTAGTTAATGAATAAATGCAGGTACAGTCTGTTGTGTATGTGCTCAGTGGCCTTGTGGTTAGACTTTCTGCCCTGGGATTTGGCAGTCAGGATGCAATCCCTGGCTGAGTCATGCCAATGTTTTTTATTAAGAACGGAATAAACGATACCCAGTGCCTCCTTGCTTGGAACTCAGCATCAAGGGTTGAGGGTAAGTTAATGCAACATAACTAGCATCATGTCTAGGGGGTGTACATCAAGCTGCCACATGCAGCTGGAAACATAAGATAGGCTCATGATCTATGGGGCCACATGTCTCAGGAACAGTTGCTTATTGACCTTACCCTCTGAATGCATGAATCTAAACTACTTGCTTCATGCAGGCACCTTATCCAACAGTTTTTGTTAGATATTTACATATTAGTTGTTGTTTTGTTTTATAGAGACAGTCTTCTATTTTCGGCGAATGTTCACCCCCAGAAGTCGGACATTTGGTTTCATGTTGCCAGTCCTTGTGTATGTCTTGTGTGATCTATGGTGCGGCCCAGTGACCCCCATTTCTCTGGCTTCCTCTGGGTCCCTGATCGCTGTTTGCCCTGCCATGCCAGCCTCACTTCAAGGCAGAAGCAGTCCATCTTCTCCTCTCAGCCAGATAGTCTGCTGCAGCCTCAGACACCATCACGTTGGCTCAACGCTGTCATTTTAAATGTGCTCTATAAATAAAGTGGATTGGATTGGATTCCAATCACGTCCCAGTTTGTGCAGTTTTGTTTCACACATTCCTGCATCTGCACAAATATTTCAGAATGACAACAAATATGTGTATACATTGTGCTGTTTCTCTCTCCTATAGGATTCAGGGCGTAAATCAGCTACTGTGACACTGTGTGCACTGTTTGTTTGATCTAGGCTAAGGGATATCTGTGAGCTCTGTTGGCATGTGTGTCAATGGGGGGGGAAAGCATCGCTGTCACACGTTGAGCTGAGCATCATGGTGGAGTAGGTTGCTGTTAATAGTTGTTTGGTATAGGTCACACTTCTGTGACTGCTATTTCCGTGCGACACCATCATACGACAGCGTAGTTACCGTAGTATGATGGAGGGCTTAAGTTCTGTTTGGTATGGTCACACTCCAGTGGCGGCTGGAAGCCTGACTGCACCGAGGCACACAGGCTTGCATGCCGCTGATGCAGGTGAATGGCACTGGCCATGAATTTCCTTCCCCTAGCCTCCAGGTCAGGAGCGTGCACAGGTTGCGCACGGTCGCACGCATCCACAGAAAACCTCAGGCGGACCATGGGGGAGGCTCTCGTTCTCGCAGTAGTGTTCTCTATTCAGCCCTGTCTGAATGTGTTGGTGAACACATCCCACAGTCATATAATCATTTTCATGTGAATGTATGACAAATGTATTTAAACACTTGCTTGAATGTAATAAATGTTGAGCTGGTCACAGATATCAAATCAAATCAAATCAAATCAAATCAAATCAATTGTATTTGTATAGCACATTTAAAAACGACTCACATCGTACCAAAGTGCTTCACAGGTCAAAGAAAACAATACGATACAGTGCAATACAATACATCAGTGAAACAATAAAATAAATAATACAAAATAATAAAAATAGAAGAGAAAAGAGCAGTTAAAAGGCAGTACGGAGAACGTATCCTATAAAGTGCAGTAAATTAGGGGGACTGGAAGGCTTGTGAGTAGAGGAACGTTTTGAGCCTAGACTTAAAACTCTCAGTGGAGGGGGCAGATCTAACAGCGAGTGGGATGCTGTTCCACATTTTAGGGGCTGCGACAGCAAAGGCTCGGTCGCCCCTGAGCCTCTTCTTTGTCGCTGGGACTTTTAGGAGTCGACTGTCTGCTGACCTGAGGGTCCTGATGGAGGAGGAATATGACAGGAGGTCAGAGATGTAGGAGGGGGCCAGTCCGTTTAGTGCTTTGTATGTGAAGAGAAGGGTTTTGAATTGGATTCTGAACCGGACCGGCAACCAGTGGTGAGAGGCAAGGATAGGGGTGATATGGTCTCGTCTCCTGGTGCCAGTCAGGAGTCTGGCAGCCGCGTTTTGCACCATTTGGAGACGGGATAGGGATGACTGGGAGATTCCGGTGTAGAGGGAGTTGCAGTAATCTAGACGGGATGATATGAGTGCATGGATGACAATTTCGAGGTCGTGTGTGGAGAGAAATGGCTTAATTTTGGTGATGGAGCGGAGGTGAAAAAAACTGGTTTTGACTATGGTGTTGATTTGTTTGTCAAATTTAAAGGCGGAGTCAAAAAGCACCCCAAGGTTTTTAGCGTGGGGTTTGACAAGGGGGGCGAGGTCGCCAAGGTCATTTTTTATTTGTGTGATGGAGTCAGGTGGACCAAATAGTACTATTTCAAATTTACTGTCATTTAGTTGTAGGAAGTTTTGAGCCATCCAGCTTTTGATGTCGGAGAGGCATTTATTTAGGTTAAGCAGATATAGCTCTGCAGGTGCAGCCTTTTTAGTTGTTGTTTTTCTTTTTCTCCCCAGTTTAAGTCATTGTCATTTCCCATCAGTGTTTATATAGTGCGATCTCCTGCTGTTAGTTTTGGGGAAAGTGTTGCTGCTGTTCACTTGACAGTGAGGAGTTTCACCAGGAGGAAGTAACACATGTGGACTGGAGGCACAAGCTTTCCCTCCCTGTTCCACTCCCTTATCAGCAGGCACCCTCTTGGCGCCTTGTTGGGAGTCGCTAGTGCACCCACTGAGCAATAGTCAGCTATTAGACGTCCGTCTGAAACCGGGTTATAAAAGTGAAAGGTTTTTAGCGGTCCAGGCTTAGCTTAGACATTGATTAGCTGCTTTTTTTTCTTCAAAGCGTCTATATATAGATGTCTAGGTGGTGTGCCTTGTCTCTGACCTGGTGATACAGTGGCTCCCTGTCTCTCTTGTATTAGAATGAGGTGATCAGCCAACAACTCTCTGTGATCTTCACCCAGTGCTACGGGCCATACCCCATTCCCAAATTGGTGGAGATAAAGAGGAAACAGTCATCGCGTCTGGGTGAGGAACCAGCATGTGAGGGCTTCAGGGCATGTTTGTGATAGTGTATTGACAAAATGGGACATCAGACACTGTACAAATGCATTGTGTTAATATTATCCCTATGAGCAGTGTCTAGGATGCCATCTAGTGCTTGGAGAATGTAAAAGCCAGATAATGACATATTAATGCTGCATGAATGTACTTAGAATGGCTCATTAGTGTAAGGCTAAGTTATACATGTCATGCATTTTTTATGATTGTGAGAATAACTAATTAGAATAGCGTAACTAAACAGAATATCTTTCAGATCCTCACTTCCTGAACAATAAGGACATGTCTGACGTGACCTTTTTGGTGGAGGGGAAACCGTTCTACGCCCACAAAGTCCTGCTCTTCACAGCCTCCAACAGGTAACCACACCCTACAGAAGTTCATTACTTTAGCAATAACTCACCCCAGGCAATGTTTAATTTGAGTGTTTCTCAACATTTTTCATTTCAAGGACCCAATGCATTAGGTCAGAGAGCCCCTTTTTATATACAGTTTTTTTTTTTATGGTGTATTTATTAAATTTTTTCTCGGGGGAATGGTATTTTAACGATGTCACATGCACACGTGCCCCACACGCATGCACAAGATCATGATTCGAGGGGCTCATGAACCGAGGGGGACACGCGTCGTAGGGGGACACGCGTCGTACCGTACATGTGTGTGAAAGATTACTACTAGAACGCTGTGGTGTCCCGTGTAGCGACCAAAACAGCACTGCTGAGACCCCAACCTACACTGTAAAATCCTCAGAGTTCATGTAACTCTGAGAGTATACAAATCAACCAACGGGTCCACTTGGTTCCATTTGTACACTCTCAGAGTTACAGTGGTACAGAATATTGTCATTATGTCGCAGCTAAGGGCTGTTAATGATGCAGTATACCCACTTTTTAAGCCGCTCGCTGTGATAGGATGCACACACAGATTAGACACACCAACAGACCGACATGCGAAACAACGGTCGGACATGTAGTCGAACATGCGCTGCTTCCGTGCTTGCGGTTAGGTTAAGGCTCATTCATAGTCTGGATTTCCGGAGGTGAGGTGACCACCGCTACCGGAGCTGAAATAACATTGAGCGGTGTTGAGTAAAAACAGAGAGAAGGGCTGGGGTGGTGGCGGTGGTTTGCTCTTCACCGCGGCTCATGACGTCATGTTGTAGTTCGGTGGTCACCTCACCACCGAAAATCCAGACTATTTATGAGCCTTTAGGGTTTGAGGTGGTTGTTGGTCTAATGACAGTCTGACCAATAGTATGTCTAAGCTAAAGCTTGTACCCGCTGTGATATCATTACAATATACCATGGCGTGGAGTTATTGCTTTTAATAATTTGTGTAAGAAAGCTGTTATGCAATCTTTAAATTTAGATTTTTACAGCCGTAAAGTGTATTTGTTTGTTTGTGTTTGTTTTTGTTTGTTTGTCTGGGGCTGTAATCTCCCAAATCGTTGGACTTGATGATCAGTGCCAAATGTATATTGTACATGCTGCCAGTAAGCCACATCATAATGTTTTATATTTGTAACCAGCTGTGGGACACAACAGACAATCCCGATCCTGAAATTCTGAAAAACCTTCGGTCAGAAATGACTGGAATCGATTTGTGAACTCTCAGAGTTATATTATGGGGGTCCTTGAAATAAAAGGTTTGAGAAACCACCGCACTAAGTTACAGCTGGCCCTTAGTGTTACAGTATTATTTCCTTGTTCGTCTGTGATGTCAAGTCCGAAGAATAATTTATTAGTTTAGAGACGAAATGTATCGCTCTCTTCTGTTGTGTAAATATTAAATAATGATACAGGAAGTGCTGATTGCATAACACAGCCTGCAGGCACCTCAGCCGAAACAAAGGCTCTTCTGTCACTTTGAGTGTCAAGGATTTACTGGCAATGCAGTCTGGGAGGGACAGCTTTGACCAGACAGTAGTGAATGAAAATAAAAAGTGAATCACTGTATATTCATTCTCACAAGGTATTTTGTCTCTGCTAGCAGGCATCTTATTAATCCACAATCATCAAGTGCAGTTCCATAAACTGTCTCAATCTAAACACATTATGACGTACATTCTCCATTCATTGTCAATGGGAATGTAATCTTTGTGTAGGACAGGGGTTCTCAACGTTTTTGGCTGGGGACCCCCGGAAATGCTTTGGCCATGTCTCGCGACGTAAATTCTCCATTCATTGTCAATGGGAATTTAATGTTTGTAAAAAATCTACACTAATAGCTGAATATAGGTATCTGTATAAATGCATAAAGAATGCAACTCTGTATAAATGTATAAATACTTTGTATCTTGAGAAGGACATGAGGGAGTGTGCATGGTGCCCCGGTGTTGGTCGGATGGGCGGTTCTCCAGAAATATCTATAAATAAATCCACAAATCCCCATATGGAGATCCCTGATGTCTACAATATGACAGCTATTATACTGACATCATTCTGACAAAGGGTACAATGGTATGGCCCTCTGGGTATGGCATAACCATAATGGTGACCTCACATGTAAGAGCCATATATGGCTTTGGCAGTAACATACATCACGCCTAGGTGGCCAAACACGGTACTTAAACTTGTATGCTGGTGACACTAGTGTCATTTCTGTTCAAACTGCTTGCACCTGGTAATCTTAAGCTTCTTGAAGCATTACTTACCAAGTTTTCAGAAACAGTAATTACTAAACCACTATAATAGAATTCCCTACAGTGGTTAACAATGGCACCACAGCTGGAAATGACAGAAATCTACGACAGCACTTTGCTCGGCATCCTGCAGAATATCGGAAGCGTACCAGACTTTCTGGAGATCTATTTTGGCTTTCTGTACCGCAAGACGGACTTCTACCGCGTGCCGTCAAGTCCCAGCGACAGAGTGGGGTTCCCTGCTGGCGTGGCTGAGAAAATGGTCCTGAAGACGGTCAAGTTATTTGAGCAGATTGCGGAGCAGCGGCGGCTGAAAGATGAAGCCAAAGCTGCAACCCCAGCAATTGAAGAGCTTGAGGTGGTGGAGCAGCAGCCGGAGGAGGAGACATCGGCCCAGAATGCTGTGGTTGCCCAGAAGGAGCCAGAGATCTCCACCTCAGCCGCCGTAGAATGCTCTTCCGCCATGGAATCAGTTTCAGCCCCCGGCCCTCTGCTCCCCAGCAGCGATACTGAAGACCAGACAGCCGACACCAGCACAAATTCAGCTGAGGCAGGAAATCAGGAGCAATTTCAGGCTGACCCCGAAAGTTATAACGGAGCTGTGAGGGGCATCTACAGGTGGTCTCAGGACTACGCGGACGTCGAAGTCCGTATAAATGTCCCTATAAAGGTCAAGGGCAGTCAGGTGGTGGTTAACATTCAGGCAAACAGTGTACGTGTCTGTGTGAGGGAGGGAGCAGAAGAGAAAGTGCTGTTGGAGGGGGAGTTGACGCAAAAGATTAACACCGAAGAATCAGTGTGGAACTTGGAACCTGGACGCTGCGTTTTTCTATCACTCAGTAAGTGTGCGGAGATCTGGTGGAACGCATTGATAAAAGGAGAGCCGGAGATTGACATCAGCAAAATTCAGTGCGAACGTCCCCTGGCCACCGTCGATGAAGAGGAGCGTGCAGCTCTGGACAAACTTAGATTTGACAACCAGCAGAAGATGATGGGCAAGCCACAGAGCCATGAGCTGAAGGTGCACGAGATGCTGCAGAAGGGCTGGGACGCCGAAGGCTCGCCATACAAAGGGCAGCAGTTTGACCCCTCACTGTTCAACATCCAAAACCAAGGCGGCTTTCCAGGCAGCGGTTAAGAATGACCTTGCCTGTCCATAATGCTTGGATCTATACTTGATGAGAGGGGTTCAACGTGTTCAATGAAGAACTAGAGGCGAAATATAACAAAAATTTAAGTAATTGATAAAAAAAAATGTTTATTTTAGAAAATAGCAAAAAATAGCCGATCTACAAGCTCACACACAGCATGTCACAAAATAAATTTGCTGCGTGACACCATTCTACGATGAAGCAGACTCCGCGATTTGCTCCCTTGAGAACCTCAAATGCTTCCTTTCTGGCTGTTCCTAAATCTTTTTTCTATGATTTTTTTTTTACAACGTGGAACCTGAAGAAGCCAGAAGGTCAATCCCCAAATACTTGTAATGTTTTCTGAATATTTTACGGTGTGGCTCTGTACGAGGAAATATTATAGCCTTTTTAAGAGGGGTCTGTCTGCTGATCAGTACCACATTCTCTGTGCACAGGCTTGCTTAGTCTGTCACACTGGGGTTTTTTTTTTACACTTCACATTTTATATTGTCCGACGGCCGTAGCAGAAGAGAATGCAATGATGGAGAGGAGGAATAGAAGACTCAATGTGGAGAATAAAAGTGGATGAAGATGGCTGTGCTGCTCTGGACAGATTTAGATCAGACAACTTTCAGAAGCCAGTTCATAGTAGTATAAAATAGGGCTTAAATGGGTAACTGAAGCCATGTGTGCCCATTTGCTCCCCGGAATCCTCAAATCTGAATCTTGATGTGAATTTAATTTTTATTTTCCAACATGTGGCTTTGTGTGTGCTGTGATGTCATGTGACAGCCAAGTCTGTGGACCTTTTACTGTACGATTTATTAAGTACAAACTTTCAAGTCAATGGCTAAATACATTTACTATGATGTGTAGTGAGTGAGTGCCAACTTCTGATGACACTTGATGACTTCATCATCATACATGGTCATTGTGACAAAATAACCCTCACTTCACACAAATGTGTTTCTTTTTTATTATACCAGCTGTCTGTATATTGAAAGACTGATACACAGAAAGTCCCGGACAGATATATTGGTCGTCGGTGCTGTGATGTCAGACATCACCATATTTGTGGACACACAAATTGAGGACAGACACGGAGATTCCTGAAATGTATGAATATACCTGTATATATGTGACCCTTTCTGACCGGGACTAAGTATTACTATTAATTTTAGTTTTTCATTTCATATGAAAGCAGGGAATCATAGCTTCAAATTGACATTGGTTGTGCAGTTTGACCCAGCTTATAGAAAAATGTATTGCATTTGTATAAAGGAGCTAGCAGAGAACAGGTTTGAAGCATTCAGTTCTGTGAACTTTAGGGGGCGCTGTTTTCCCTTCATTCCTCCAGCAGTCCTCCAGCAGTGTTGCCATGTCTGCTAATTATTATTTGGGCTTGTTTCTAAAGTGTAGTTCTACATTTGGGCTTGTTTCTAAAGTTGTTTACGGAGAGTTCATAACCAAATTTACCCTTAATAGATCTTTAACTTTTGAGAGTGTAAAATGAAACATTACAGTCCATTTGGTTTCACACTCAAGAGTTAAATTATTGTTAAACATCTGCATTACTTAATTTACAATTACTAATTAGAGAATGTAGAATAATTGTTATTTTGATCAACGTTTGCCTGTTATCCCCTTTTTTAATACTGTTTTTATTGGTCATTTTGTAGTATGAAAATTACATCAGATTATAATTGTGACAGATACATTATGTAAATGTTCAAGATTAGTACAAATACAAAAGGTATATAAATGCAATAAACAAAAATAAACAAAAAACAGACAAATAGGAACACAAACTAAATAAAGACAACAGGACAGAGGCACAATTAGCTGGTATGGGCCCAAATTAGCCAATTGATCACACCTGATCACCGCTATATCTCCATATATGGAGCTGGCTTGTTCTGACATCACAATGTGTTCTGGCATCTGCATAGACTCCATATTTGGGAGTGCCTGACAAAGAATTCCATATATGGGCATAAATGGGACACAGACATAACTAGAAATGCACTCTGTCGAAGTGCCAACTTGCGCCTTGCACACAAGTAGGTACTGCCGACCTCTACGAACTTACGATCAGCCCCACTATAGAATATATACTGTATACCTACCTACCTTGAAGCGTACCTTAGTTACGTCACCGTCAACAGCCAATAAGGGACCACCATTCTTACCGACATACATAGGCCACATACATACTTGTATACATAAATACGTTACCTTGTACCCACCCAACATTGAACGTATCTTAATTACGTCACCATCAACAGCCAATTATAACCACTCATACCATGCATACCACTTTTGATCCAGCCGACCACAGTACCACTGGGTGGAGCATGCATTTCCAACTTGCATCGTTCCAAGTAGGCCAGTGCCCAACGCCAACGGGCACCGTTCAAGTCATTGTTAACGCATCTTTCTATGACATTTATATTAGACACAAGCCAACAGACTAGTTATACCTTTCAAAATGATCGGGTAGGCTACAATTAGCGGACTTTACCGCAAATTAATACTTTTACAGGGAAGCTCTAAGTTTAGTCAGCATTGGTAACACAATATCCTATCCTCTCCTCCTCTGCCGTCTGGTGGAAAACTGTCAACTGAGCCATGTTTTTGGCCTGGGTCACAAATGGTCACATATACTTTACTAGGCCAATGAATGCCCTTTGGGAATGCATGCCCCTCAAGATATGCAATATACATGTTGTACCCGTCTGTGTCCTTTGGAGATCTCTGTGCCTGTCTGTCTACCTGCGTCCCCTTTTAAAACGAGATCTGCCAGATTTAATACCTATGTTACCACCCACTGCCATCTTTTTACCCGTAATTTCTTACCTCACAGAAGATTCATCTCCACTACAATCACAGAGCTGTTTGCTGTGTGTTCGCAAAATAAAAATAAAAGTCGCTCTAGAAAATCCTCTAACATGAGAGTGGCATAACTTGTTTGCTGTTGAATATAGATTTGTTTGAACAATCATTCTCTACATGATGCCATGTTAACCCAACTGCTTGGGTTGGCCAGTCAAGAAAGCTGATGCATACAATCTCCCAAACACACTGAGAATGTGTACGTTCTCAGACCCATGGATAGACCGTTGATCACCTCAGCTCATATGAGACATACAGTACATGCCAAGTTTGATCTTAAACATAACAGAAGATGCTGGAAAGCCATATACTGTACGCGTTCCGACCTCACCAGAGGCAGAGCCATTGGACCATCTCGTAATCACATGTGAGGTCAGAATGTAATAATAACCATATATGGCTTTGGCTGAGAGGCGTAATATATATCACACCACTGTGACCAGACTGGGTACTTAAACTGTATAATGTTCAGACTGCTGTCATTCCTGTTCCGACTAAGCATATGAGTCATATCTCAGATCCCCGTTCTAAGCATTACTGAATCATTTAGAGCGTTATCGACTTCCAATGGCGTCGCCGTTGGAAATGACGGAAATGTACGACGACACGTTCTTTGGCATCTTGCAGAATGTTGGAAACATAGAAGACTTGATACAGATCTATTTTGGGTTTCTGTATCGCAAGACAGACTTCTACCATCTCTCATCAAGTCCAGATGACCGAGTGGGGTTCCTTCCTGGTGTGGCCGAGAAAATTGTTCTCACATCATTCAAGTTATTTGACCGGATTGCGGAGCAGGACAGAGAGAGACAGCCGAGAGAGGAGGAAACCGTTGGGCTGAGAGAGGAAACCAGAGATGTTCCTCCAGAGGTTCCAGAGCTTGAAGTCGAGCAGCAAGAAGGGACTTTGGAACAGATTGCTGTGGATGCCCAGACAGAGGCAAACTCTACCTTATGTGCCATGGAGTCCTCAAATTCAGCCTATGGCCCTCTGCTCTCCAGCACCGTTCCTCTTCAACCATTGGTCGAGTGTGCACCCAACAGCGATCCTCTTCAACCATCGGTCGAGTGTGCACCAAGCAGCGATCCTCTTCAACCACCAGTAGAGTGTGCACAGAAGCAAGAGGAGACATTGGAACCGACTGATGCTGATGCCCAGACAGAGACAAACTCTACCTCAGGTGCCATGGAGACCTCAAATTCAGCCTCCGGCCCTCTGCTCCCCAGTAACGATCCTGTTCATTCGCCACCAGACCAGACAACTGCAACAAGCATAAACACAGCAGAAGCATGTCAGAAGCAATTTCATTCTAACCCAGAAAGTTCTGATGGAGCTTTGAGGGACAACTACAAGTGGTCTCAAGATCACTCAGACGTAGAGGTGTGTGTATATGTCCCTAAAACAGCTATCAGGGGGAGACAGGTGAAGGTTAACCTGGAGAACAGCAGCGTACATGTCTCTTTGACGGAAGGGACACACGAGAAAGTCATTTTACAGGGAGAGTTTACCCACAGGGTTAACGCTGAAAACTCTACGTGTAAATTTGAACCTGGACGTCGCGTGGTTCTATCACTCAGTAAGTGGGAAAACATCTGGTGGAAAACATTACTGAAAGGAGAACCAGAACCAGAGATTGAGATTAATTGTGAGCGTCCCCTGGCCACAGTTAATGAAGAGGCCATTGCTGCTCTGGACGGACTTAGACTCAACAACGATCAGAAGCTACATGAATTGGATACATAGGATCCCAATGGAAACAAGACTGCAAGGACCTTTTTGGTGTAATCCTTTTAGCCAAAGTGTTTGACTATACTCATACTGTTTTGCATTTATGTCTGATAAAATATTCAATCAATCAAAGAGCACAGGAGGGACATGGTTGGTAGGTAGTCCATAGCTCGAGACATGCAGGCGCGCCTAAATGTCTCCACCAGATGTCTCCATCCGGGAGGCACAGATTATGTTTTCGCCCCTGTCTGTGACTATGTGTATGTGTATGTGTATGTGTATGTGGACCGATCTTCACATCACTTTGTGTGCATACTCCCATAAGCCACGGAAGAACCTCTACTCTAGATTTGGTGGCGCTATAACAGGCCGCCTTCATGTTTTAGCCTCTTGAACTGTATATGTCGTACAATCAAACAACATTTTTTCCTTGGATTCCCAGGATCATGACGCAACTCACCATGTAATGTAGGCCACGGCCATTTCCGCCTAACTAGATTTTCCACCCCGACTGCCTGTCTGCGGTCCGAAGCAAGCATCTGTGTTGGACTAATGCCAAGGATAATGTCACTTTACAGCTTTCTCAAGCACTGCCTGTCTACAGTCAGAGGCGGCCTGTGTGTTGAACTAATGCCAAGCACACTGGCAACTGTCACTTTATAGCTTTTGTATGCACAATGATGTGTTTAAAGTAGGTGTTTAAAATATAGATGTTTCTAACCTAGTAGTAAGAACCTTACATACAGCACCTTCAAGCACCTTAAGGGCTAGGACAACAGCAGAACTCTTGTTGATTATTATTTTTTTTCGTTTTATATGCTGTATATTTAGTGTTATTATTATTGATGCTTCTACCATTTCGTGAGGAAGCCTGAACCAAAATAACTGTTACTCGGAGACGCTGTACAAGACTTAACAATAGAGAGCACCTTCAGAAATCTAATTGATTGATTGGGATAAAATGACAACAGATATGACGGTGGAAAAACTGAAACAAAGATGATTTTACATATTGTTCATTTTTGTTTGCATTTATTTTATATATTTTTTATATTAATGTATATATGTACAGTATATGTATACGTATATATGTGTCCCTGGTCCCAAGTTTATTCTTAGGTGAAAC
This sequence comes from Protomyctophum parallelum, assembly GCF_964188405.1. NCBI lineage: Eukaryota > Metazoa > Chordata > Actinopteri > Myctophiformes > Myctophidae > Protomyctophum > Protomyctophum parallelum. Next base: position 27,249,146 of record NC_139700.1, on the reverse strand, counting down.
CAACTCTCTGACATCAGGATGCAGATAGTGTTGAGGCATTAGAATTCAAAAGAGAAAGTCATGTCAATTTCAAAGACTGGAGAGATGAGATTACTAGGCAACTTATCCAATTTATCCATAGCGTTACAATGGTTACATGCTTTCAGGAGGATCTGGGGACCATGTCTGCGTGTGTTAAATGGAAACATTTATTGTGATTCTGAAGGCGTCTAGTCGTGTGTGTCCCGTCCTTGTTCCTGCATTCTGTCATAGTGGTTTGTGCTCAGTGGTTATGCGAGTGGGAGATATAATTGTGTTTTGTGAAAATCTCAACACAGGAATTCTCTGACTTTTTCCATTTCAAGGACCCCCACTTTGCAATGCATTAGGCCACAGACCACCCATGACTCTGACAGTGTACAAGTGTAATGAAATGGACCTTAAGCGTCCATTTGGTTCTATTTGCACACTCTCAAGAGTTACCAATAATGTAGCTCCCGCAAAGACCCCTCGGTATCCCCGGACCCCACTTTGAGAACAACCATTACACAGGGTATAATACAGATAGTGTGGCCTTTAACATCATGACTATGGGCGTGTATAGTACACAGTCAAGAGAAATGTACGTGTACGATTGTTTTTCTTTTTTTGTTTTATGTTTTTTTGTTTGTTTTAGTTTTCTTTATTTTGAATTTTGTATTCTATTGTTTTCTTTATGTCATTTTATGTGGTTTTATTTTCACTATTGCTTGTATGTTATACGTGTCCGAATTTGTTCAACAAAACAATATATTAAAAAAGAAGCAACAGGGAAAGCCACAGCCATGAAAAAAGGGGCATGGGATGCTGATCTTTGCTTTTGCTGTCTTTCAGGACAGTAGTTTGACCCCTCTATATTTTAATATCCAAAATAGTACCTTGTGTCGAATATAAGATGACTATTATAAGACCCCCATTTTTCAAGACTCATTTGTGGAAAAAGAACATTAAATGTCAAATAGTCTAGTCCCCAATTATAATATGACCCATTGGAAAGAAACATAGTCCTATATTCAGGACAATGGGCTACAAACAAAATGAAGATTGCTGTCCACATGGTGCAGTCAAAAATTACCTGCCTGTCCATTATGAATCAGATTTGTGTTTAATTAAGAGGAACTGATGAAAAACATTTGTTAGTGGTCAAAATGAGCAGAAGGAATTTGTGCATTTTCTACTTCTGTCCCTGTTCAGAATTTAAAGCTAATAAATAATATATCGCTCCTTAAACACAGTTTCGTGCCCTGCCTCAAACCAGATTCATCAGTGAATACTGATCTGAAGCAGATAATTATAGTGTTTTTGGTGTTTAAAACGATATGAATGTTTTAGAGGCATATCGCAAGAACGCACCAGGGTATTTTAGCCAAAAATGCATTAACAAAAACAATAAACATGATTTTTCAGGCAGTGGATCTAATTTTATAATGGAAGTCAATGGGTTTCTGAGCAGGCTCAACCCTATCGGCTGCCACCACTGCTTGGTGTGCCATGAATTTGGCACAAGCCCCCGTGGGGTGCCGAGAGCAAGGACGTCCACTTTGGACATATTGGCTGATTGATCTGGCCAGTCAGAAAATTAGCAAGGAGTAATGACGTGATAAAGAGATGTCTGCTGTTGACGTCCTTCAAAACAGAACATGAAGAAAATGCATTTGTACTGATCTATGAAAGGTCAACCTTGTGTAGTTTTGATTCTCTCATGTAACACAATGCATGCCGTTATAGTGTTCAGAGCATCAATCCGAAAATATTGCATCAAGATTAAAGTTTGTTGACCATGGTTGTGGTTTTTCTCTGTGTGTGTCTGTCTGTCTGTCTGTCTGTGTCTCTCTCTCTCTCCCTCCCCCTAAAGGTTCAAGACTCTTCTAGCAAACAGGCCCTTGGGAGAAAACACGTGCATTGAAATCAGCCATGTGAAATATAATATTTTTCAGGTAACGTGATGAGGGCATTTTGAATCAATCCTTCAGTACTTGCCATACTTCTTCCTCTCGCTATATATACAGTACTGTATGTTATGTTCCACTGTATGTTATTGATAGTTTATTGATTGGTTGTAGCTGGTGATGCAGTACCTCTACTGTGGGGGAGCCGAGGCTCTGCACCTCAGGAACACTGATGTTATGGAGGTGAGCTCATCATCAACATGAACCACATACATGAGCCATACCGTTGCTGTCGGGCAGAAACCTCTTATCTCTCCATATTCTATGGAACAGTTTTGGACATAATAGGTTTCCAACCGACAGAGATGATATGGATGCTTATAGTTGGAACAAACGCAAACTGAACTGTCACGATCATGATATTTTAGTTGAAGATCAATTGTCATACAAATAAATTGTGATTAATAATTTAATTGTTTGTGGAGAGGGTTTCTGTTTGCCTTTCTGGCTTTGTAAAAATGCACAGAGCAGATAGATGACAAATAACTTATAACTCTTGTCATTGTTTAACAGTTTTTAGTTTTTTTATGTTTATCACATTTATATGTCTTTTTTATTATGTATTGTATGTGGAACATTTACATTGCCTGTTTGTTTTTTTTGTTTTTTATTTAACTGAACTACTCATTATCATTGTCGATAATATTCTGATATGCCTAATAAAAACAGTATTAAAAAAAGAAGAAAAAAAACATAACTAACTATAACTTACTTTTTCTACAAATGTTCAATAGATGAATTATACAGATGAATGGACACATTTCTGACGATTGTATAAGCAGTTGAACTATTTTTGAGCCTTAACTTAATATCTCAGCCCACAGTAGCCATTGCACTAGCACCTTGATCGATAATTGGGTTAGTAAGATGTGTATTGACTTTTAGTTGTCGTTGCAGCTTCTGTCGGCAGCCAAGTTCTTCCAGCTTGAGGCGCTGCAGAGGCACTGTGAAATGATCTGCTCCAAGAACATCAACACAGAGACCTGCGTTGAGATCTATAACCACACCAAGGTACAAGAGAGGAGGCTCCATGACAGCATAGAACTAAACATGCTAAAACAGAACAGAAAACTACGTATTTCAATTAATTTCAATACTAAGAACTAAAGAGAAGAGATCCCTAGTCAAAAAGATCTTATAGGCTTTTTAATCAGATTTCTTTCTAATTTATTAGAGTCCCTTTTGGGGACTCTAGGAATGAGCACGTATGATCAGCCTTGAAAGAAGTACTCAGATCTTTTTAAGTAAAAGTAAAAGTTGCAAATTGCAATACCACATTATGAAAACTGTTACAAGTAACAAACCTTTTTATCAGCTTCAAGCTGGTCAAAGAATAGAATGGAAATGTACAAGACAAGTTCGCCACCTAGTTTAGTAGTTTGTCGTCTGACAACTCCGTTCACTTCATGGGGCCAGTCCAATGGCGGCTCACACATGCTTAACATAGCTCTTGTCCCAGTTCAGGCTGCAAGAACAGCGCCCGCTTATTTCCAGCCACACTTGGATAATTTTTTTCCCCACAGTTGCTTGCCTGGTTTTTGGAGGTTGGTTAGCTTATTTCTGTCACGACAGTTCGCAACACTGGCAACAACCCATACATCCCAATGATCCCATCGTCGGAACGGCATGAAAAGTAACAAACACACGCCGTCTGCACGGAAGATTCACTCTTAGAGTTTATACTCTAAGGATTCACTTTACAGCAACAACACAGTCATGTGGAAATTGGAGTAGCTTAATTAAAACACTGTCCGACTTTGTTTTGAGCGCTTTTGAGTAGTCTCAAGAATTGTGGTCCAAAAATACACTAAGGTGTGTCTAGTCTGTATCGTTTACGATAGTCAGTCCTTTGTGGTCGCACAAATGTGTGTTGTTCGTACATTATCATACATGTGCTGTTTGCGCTATGTGCTTACTACATCATTGAAACTTCATTACCGAGCCACTTAGTGAGCATGTTAGGTCTGCTATTTACAATAGAACATCTAACCATGGCCGCGAGCTTGTGACAGAGAAGGTAAAAAACTCTGAGAGTGTACAAATTGAACCACATGGAACCGCACACTCTCAGAGTTATGGGGGGACCTTGAAATCAAAACGTTTCGAGAACCACTGCGTTAAGCAAGTGCCTCTCTGTGTCCCACCTCCCCTGGACAGTTCCTGGACGCTCCAGATCTGGCGGCCTACATCGAGGGTTACTTCCTGAAGAACATGGTGATGCTGATGGAGGTGGAGCCCTTCAAACAGCTGCTGTACGACATGCCACCCGACAGTCCCGGCTGTGAGATCCTGCAGGACCTGGAGAAGACCCTGGCCGCCCGCATCCAGTCCATCCACCTGTCCTCTTCTAAGGGATCCATCGTCTGAACCCTCTCGGCCCAATACCGGTTCATAGTTCCAATGAAAACCTTATTATTACATGTCTATGAGATAGAGTGATCTCTTCAGCGGATACATTGTCTTTAGTGTGACAAAAAGGTCTTGTCCCACCGTGATCTGTGTTGCCCGTGATGAAGCCCTCCTCCAACAATCTGTTGTCTCACGCACAGATAGCGACGACTCTGCGTCTGTCCCGTCGACATCCACGTGATATGCTAAAAAAATCACAACGAGATAGCGGTGTACTCTTCCTATTCGCCAATAACACTAGTGTCATTCAGCAAGTATTTCACAGAGTGGTAGTATTCAACAACACGCGCTCGCACGAGACCTGAGCGGGTCTAAAGTCGGGACTGCAAGACCTATGAATAGAGGCAAGTTGTATGGACAGAGTTGAAACTAATGGAAGCAAGGCAGAGAGGGGCCGCAACTGCCCTTGTAACGTGGCATGCCCATTGGTCTACCCTGTTGACCAACGAAGAGTGAGTGAAGATACGGTATGTGGATCGGGGAGATGTCTCACACATTGCCATCGTCGTATACCTCTGGACCTGGACTGGAATTACTACTTGTACTACGTGTCGCAGCCCTCATAGTTAGCATAATACATGCTGAAGTGAATACTCCTCTAAGCCAAACAAGACAAAGCAATTAAAATGTAACTGTAACGTGATGCAACGTTTGTCAATGTTCGACTTTGGAAACCGAGTAGAAGTTTGTCTTCTACCATTGTGTAAATATTGTTGATAGTAAAAAATAAAAAATAAATAAAAATAAAACAGAGCTCTTATTAGCTCCCTCCCTGTAAGTTAATGTACATATACAGAGATGTTTTCTCATGTGTCTTAGCATTGGATATTGCTGTAAAAAGAAGGCTTATCTTTTAAATGTCCTATTGTTCTATAAATGTTAGAATGTAGCATGTCAGAGGAATGGTAGTGTTTTCTTTTCTTTTTGCCTTTAATTGTCTGAATGCGTCGTTGAGGAGTTGCATGACATTGACTGAAAGGATTTGAAGTGTGTTTTTTTTTTTTTGTGATCAGCATGGTCTAAATGTCTAAGCAGTGAAAGTGTCTTCAGCTAATGAGAGAGGGAGGCTCCAGTTCTCCTGGTCTGTTCCGGTGGTGGACAAAGTACTCAACCCCGGTACTTGAGTCAAAGTATAGATACTCCTGGTCAAATACTACTCGACAACGTGTACTCAGTAATTTATTTACAAGTATAAATGATAAAGTACATTTTCTTTTTAATATCAATACATTGCTTCCAGTTATAAAATTCAAAGATTTGAAATGAAATGTCTCATTGTGGCACGTTGTGAACGTGTAGCTCTGATATTTTCAATGCTGTATTGTTGAAATTCTGATTCTGAAATAAGTTCTTAATTCGTAATGTACTTTTTCTCAAGTACAGTACTCAACTGAATGTACTTTGTTACACCACTGGTCTGTTGCCAGTCCTCAGCTGAGAGACCTGGTCCGCGGTTGTGTTTTCCAGTTGTGAAACATGTATGTACATGTGTGACTTGCTTCCTCATAAAGATTAATATAAAGAATACTATGAGTCCTCAAAGGGTTATTACTTTGCAATCACTTGCTAAACACAACATCCACTTCTTAACACATCATTTGTTTGGAGAAGTACAGTAGCCTATTTTGCAAGCCTGACTTTGCACAGTACTTGGTGGCTTTTTGACCACATGTGCACTGTTGGGCACAATTTATTGTTTTGTCATTTGTCAACATTAAATCTCTGTGCTTCAAATCTCAGTTGGAGAGAGGGGTTTTAACAGCACACATCCTTAACAATTCAAGAATTTTAATTTTTTTATCCCATGATTTTGCAACCCTTTTTTGTCAATTATCTAATGTAATCCTGGGCGCTACACTTCCTCTGCCAACCTGGGGGGGGGCAGCGGACTAACCTCATGCTTTCTTCTATGCATGAGGAGTCCAAGCTGCTTCTTTTCACCTGACGGGGGAGTTTCCCCGGCCAGACGTAGTTCCTTTCACCTTCAACAGGTGCCCCGGCTGGCCAGGGGGAGGTAGTTTAGAGACCAGGATTACTGCATGTTTTTGCATGCATGTTTTAGGGGACACAGGGAGAACATGCAAACTCCACACAGAAAGGCCGTTTCGCCAACCCTGCCTCGGGTATGGGTACTGATGACGCGGAGGAGAGAACACGACCCCAGCGCCCACAGCATCCCCAGCGGGAATCGAACCCAGGACCTTCTAGCTGTGAGGTGACAGCACTACCGACTGTGCCACCGTGACCCACAATTCAAGACTTTGACAAAACAAACAAACAAAATTATCTGCCATACAACAGGCAGTTAAAAAACAGATTAGCCTTCATCTAATCTATGTGTTGTTACGACCGTAGTCTAGGTCGCAGTTTACTATGAAGACAGATCACCTAGATCTGCATATATGGAGCCGGCCAGCAACTCTATATATCTGACCTCACGGACACCAGATTAATTGTTTAACTCCTGCTTCTTAACTGTGCCGTATTAAGAAGCTCTGTTGTTTCAGAGTGACCTCGCCCTCAAGGTGTCTTACTGGTATATAATATTTATTATCTAACATTGACTTAATTTTTATTTTTTTTATCATTGATTAATTTTTTTGCATGCAAGAGGCCTCAACACTGTTACAATTATGAGTGACTGTACAGTGAGTGTACGAATGGAACCAAATGGACCTGTAAGGACATTACAGTGAGGACTCTCAAAAGATGGAGAGAGAGAAGGAAAGCTTTTGTAACAGCAGTCTAGAGAGAACAGACTTGCCTTTGTTCAGTATTCAAGACTCCGGCAAAAAGGAATCTGTAGGAGCCAAGTATGTGGTCACTGCACTACTGCACTACTGCTCTCAATGAATAGTTGCATAAGAGAGATTCTTTCCTCTCTTCGTTTTCCTTGATAGTTTATCTAAAATGACCTTCAGTTAACAAACATTATGTAGTCGGATGATATTTATTTTTCAATCATTGTCATGTTGGCCCAAGTGGTGTGCCAGTTTATGCCACCAGTATGCCAGTAATTATTTGTAAGCAGAGTTCAGTGAGACAGATATTGGGCTTATTTGTCTCTACAAATTACTTGTGTGTAACTTCTGTACTTTGTAAAGTACACAGATCATGATTTATGGGACTAAAACAGCCACGCCAAAGATGAGATCATTCCCCAGTGGTGGAAGTACTCTTTATTTTTTTCGGCAGCCAGCAATGGGTAAAACGCTAAAAAAATAAAAAATCTCTGTGACACATCTAGGGGCCGCAATCTGCATTCAAAGATTTTCCCAGAATCTTTGTCATTGGTCTACTTCCTGATTGGTTAGTCATTTCAACCGGGTTACGACCAATAACAAAGCTTCTAGGAACATCTTGGAATGCAGATTGCGGCTCCTATGTGTCACAGAGACTACATTCTTTAGAGCGTTTTACTCATTGCAGGCTGTCTGAATGCCAAAAAAAAGGTAATTTTTACATAATATTGCTTATAGCTACTTTATAGAAATACTCTGTTACAAGCGAAGCTTGTTACAAGTGAGCTCCTGCATGAGCAAGTTGGTGCCTTAATCGGTGTGTGGACGTATACATTGTAAAGTAGGCTACTTTGGAGAAAGGACATTTATAACTGCAGTCGATTCAAATGCATTCCATCAACTTCATGATCTCAGCAGTGTGGAAAAAAACAACATGCACTTGAGGCAATGGAGGGTATGCGTGTGAGATCATCATCATTCATCATACCTGGAAGTTATGCGGGATTGCCTATATTGGCAAAAACTACTTTCTGGCCTTGACAGCCCATACATCCAAAACAGAAAAGTCCTATTTGATTGCATTAAATTACTTTAAACAATGTTAAATTCACCTTGTCACTCATTTTGCCACTCAAACTGCCATTCACTTTATGCATCTGCATTCCCTCTATATTATTTTCTGCTACTGTTTGCTGTGTGTGTGTGTGTGTGTGTGTGTGTGTGTGTGTGTGTGTGTGTGTGTGTGTGTGTGTGTGTGTGTGTGTGTGTGTGTGTGTGTGTGTGTGTGTGTGTGTGTGTGTGTGTGTGTGTGTGTGTGTGTGTGTGTGTGTGTGTGTGTGTGTGTGTGTGTGTGCGTGCGTGCGTGCGCGTGTTTGTGTGGGTTTTAGAAGAATGGCAGGAGAAGGAGTGACATGTTGTTAAGGCGTATCCATGGTTTCTGCAGCACCAAGAATGTAGTGCCGTTTGCAAAACACTTGAACGGTATTCTGAGGTATGCTTGTCTGACACACGTGTCAAAATTAAATAAAAAATCATACCCGTGTGAAGTGAGTGGTGCAACTCCGGGTGGGGGTTCCCGACCCACAGGATGCCGGCCCGGTTCCGGTGAGCCGCCCTGCGTCCAAAACGGTTTTATCTATGTCACCTAGCTTAGCAGATGAGATTAAGCTTGGTTGCTAAAAGTTGCACATTGGGCAATTTGAGTAATTAGCATAATGAACTAATTAATCAACAAACTACAGTTTGTAATAATAATAATTGTGCTTCCAGTTAACTTAGAAAAGTGATCAGAAAGTAATTTATGCAACCTTTCCTCATTAGCATAATTAGTTACCATTAGTTGTGTAAAAATTCAGTCAATCAGGAAAAGGGTTTAATTTCTTTGCTTTTACTCTGTCTTGATAAAAGTATTTCCTGCCATAATGAAATTATCCAACCTTTCTTCATTTGCATAATTTGCATAGACTATATATGTACTAATTGGGTAATAACAAGGAAATAGCCATATTTTTGCTTGTAATACATTCAGAAAGATCATTATTAATCATTAATCTGGATGCCAATGTCCAATGCCCATTTAAAAGTTCACACTATTAATTATTTTAAAAACTAAATCATAATGCTGACCCTGAAACTATTCAGAAGAGAGTCAAAACCATGGAGGTGATGTAGAAAGCTGTGACTGTTAACGGCAAGGCCATCTATGACATGGAGATCCTCTTTGCTCGACTCTAAGTTGTAGGTAGGGCAACAGCGTAGCATAGATTTGAAAGATGTCTTTGATCATGAGCTCAGTCCTGTTCCACCATCACTGATCGATGAATATGGCTGCCTGAGAAAGGGTGACAAGTCTGTCCTCATCAAAAGATTGGGAGTACCTGATAGCAATGCTATATGTCCCAATAATGTCCTAGTTGATGCAAGTCAGCTGCTCTACCACATTGTCTGGCCTGTGGCAAGTACATTTGGGGACCAAAGCCTACACTGCAGTTGGAACTGATGAGACATTTGTCATCTTTGACCATTACAGTGACACGCCCAGTGCAAAAGACCATGAGAGGAGAAGACAAGCAGGGGTTGACACAACCGAGTACAAGTTGAAAATCAACACACCTCTTCCTCGTAGAGAAGCTGTGATGAAGAGCACATCAAACAAAATGCAGTTATCCAGCGAGTTATCACTCCTTCTGTGCACATAATGACTTCACTGCTGATGAGATCCTGCTTGTGAACAACATGGACTGCATCGTAAACCACGAGGAGGCTGACATCACCCTCATTAGCTATGCTGCAAGCTGCTGGAGCAGGGGCAGCCACCATACGCATAGTAAGCGATGACACAGATGTATTTGTCCTGCTAGTGTACTGTGTTTGGAAAGCCAACGTTCATTCTGCAGTGCAGATGCAGGAGAAATGGGATGGCACCATCCTGGACATCAATGCCACTGTCAGGGCATTGGGATGTCACCATCCTGGACATCAGTGCCACTGTCAGGGCATTGGGATGGCACCATCCTGGACATCAGTGCCACTGTCAGGGCATTGGGATGGCAGTGGCACCATCCTGGACATCAGTGCCACTGTCAGGGCATTGGGATGGCACCATCCTGGACATCAGTGCCCCTGTCAGGGCTCCTGGGGATGCGTGCCCTATCAGGATGTGATTCTGTATCCTACCCATATGGAAAGGGAAAGGTATCTGCACTGAAAGTACTCCTGGGTCATAGTGTGTCATACCTGGTCTGAATACAGTGCTGATGCCACTCACAGTGACCATCCTGTATGTTTTAACATACAGGTACAGAGTTCTTCCTTGCACTGTATGGGATGAAGAGCTTGAACAATGCTCGCTACCAGATCTACACTCAGAGGAAAAAACCACCAGAGCTTAAAAAGCTTCCTCCAACTGATGCCAACATGATGCTGCACATCATGCGTGCTCATCAGGGAGCCGAGCCACCTGTAGAGATATTTTTGTTTATGGAATTTCCAGTAGACATCATTACAGTGATTATGTAATAGTAACTATGATTATATAGCATTATAATCCGATTATAACGCAGTATAAGTATGCTTATAATGCATTATAAATATTAGGCTTCATAGAAAGTGCTACCAAATTCTCAAATCATTCTCCATGGGATTAACTACATCAGACTGTCTAGCAGGAAGCCATGTGATTAACACTGCAAGTCCCCCTCCAGGCCTTTCTCAAAGCCCTGCTGGATACATGGTGATTTACTGTGTTGTGAAGCAGAGCAATAACCACGACGGAAGTGTGGGGGGAATGTCACGTGGGAGCAGGGGTACATTTTTAGCCAAGTGACTGAAGCCAATTGTTTGACAACATACATGTTATGTGATGTGTACGTGCTTGCGTGTGTGTGTGCGTGTGTGTGTGTGTGTGTGTGTGTGTGTGTGTGTGTGTGTGTGTGTGTGTGTGCGCGTGTGTGTACTGATTGATGATGCATATGTTAATTTGTGGCTTTGGCTGCCCCCACACAAAAGCAATGCACTGTACTGTACTGGCATTTAGTTTGTGCATTGTTGTGCATCATTGTGTGTGTGTGTGTGTGTGTGTGTGTGTGTGTGTGTGTGTGTGTGTGTGTGTGTGTGTGTGTGTGTGTGTGTGTGTGTGTGTGTCAGCAAGCAGGAGGCTAAAAGGGTGTTTGCCACACTGGCTCTGCCCCCAGAACGAGCCCCCCGGCCCTTCATCCTCCGTCCTCCCCTCTTTGTAATTCACAGGCCATCTCTCTCTTTGGCACAGAGTGCACTGGCAGGCAGCATTTAAAAGAGCCATGTGTTTTTGTTCCCCCGACAAACGTTTTAGCTCTTTCTGAAGAACGCCCGGGGCAGAGGGAAAGGGAGAGCAAGTGGGAGACTGAGAAGAAAGGGGGTAGAAGAGAAGTGGAAGTGTGTGAGAGAGAGAGAGATGAGGATTGGAAAAAAGAGCCGCAGACAAATACGAGCCGTGTTGTATGTGGTGATTTGATGTCAGTCATGTTGTTGTAGGATAACCCGTTGGAGATTATCTTGTTGGAGATTCTACAAGAGACACTGCAACAGGTGAGTGGTTTGAGATAGTAAACTTGAGTTCTCATCAAAAATAGAGTGATCTACAAGCTCACGTCGCAGTGCACTGTGATGCGCTATGAGCTTGTAGATCTGCTATTTTTTGTGCACGGCACAGACACAACTGAGTATAAATCAGTCAGAGGAGAATAACAAGATACGAGCTAGGGGGTTTTCAGGAACCCATGGCAAATGGAGGAAAAAAGTGGGTAGCTGAAATCAGGGCTGTCCTCAGCTGGTGGATGCAAGAGCAAGGGGGCTGTCTTTGAAATACTTCACAATAGAGTAGCATGCAGTTAACCTTTACTTCAGCATAATGTGTTTTCTTTAAGACTTATTCTTGAATTAACTATGTCAGTGGCAGTGCACTTTTTAGTTTCAGATGCATTAAACACAAGAGTAAATAGCCCAACCAGAAGAAACGTTACTGATTTTGCCCTTCTTAGTGCACCACGCTAGTCAGCAGGGCTAAAAAGCATGAATGCACCCATGCAACAATACATTGTAATGTATTATTCTAGTGAGAATTGTATAGTTATCTCTTTTTTAAGAGTGATGTGACAATTTGAATTGATTCATGTTTGTTTGCTTGCTGTATGATACAGCAATCAAACATGCCTGTATGGGTTGTGTACATTTTCTTGCACCCTTGGGCCTCAGCAGTGGTAATGGGTTGATTGATAGCACCGTGTGCCTTCTATGAGCTTCATTACCATTTGTTAACTTACCTTTAATAGGGCTATACTGCCTGCTTAAAGCCAGCATTATGCAACCTGCATTCTGTATTGATGATGGTCCAATGGCCAAAACGTCCACTGTCTTTTTCTGCACATTTCTAACTTACTAACTGATTCGATATTTTTGCCTCAACGTTCATATGTCGGTGTGCAAGCCTTTTCTGTTGTTTATGGACCTTGTATTGAACCAAAGAGTTGTACTAACGGATCGTCCAACCAACTGTGAGCCCCATGCACCTCTTGTAGGGCTAAAAGTAGGTCCTCAAACGTGTATATATACTGTGCATGCCTGACCTGCTAGGTTCCTGGTGAGGGAGACTCATGTTTCCAGCCTCCGCCATGCATCGAGAGGAGCTTTCAGCCAGAGAGGAGTTCACCTACAGCCACGTGCCCACCATGGAGCGGCCCACACTCGAGAGGCACACCCCGAGTCTCAATGGGACGCCCGCACTCGAGAGGCACACCCTGAGCCTCAATGGGACGCCCGCACTCGAGAGGCACACCCTGAGTCTCAATGGGACGCTGGAACGGCGAGGCAACAGGGGAAGGAGTCTGGAGCGGGACAGCTACACAGTGGACGTGAGGGCCAGTGACCTGCAGCTGTCCCAGCCGGAGCCCCTAAGGCACCCCTGCTTCAGCTACAGGGCCTGGCTCTACAGTGTCCTCATAGGGGTGAGAGGGTAGGGAATCCCAGGACGGGAGAATTGTTGGCTATACATTTAGCCAAATAACAGCAAAATCCTCTGTATTTGTATAAACTCTGATAGTGTACAAATGGAACCAAATGGACCCTTATAGTCCGGTAGCCAACAGGCTTTTTTTTGTTAAAAGTGGGAAATTTGGTAGTTTTATTTATTGGCCTACAATATTGTCTGTATACATTCATGAATATATATATACATACATATACAATACGTTCATCATTGAGCAATTTATTTTATAGGGTCTTATATGTAACCTAGCCTGAAAGAGTACGCTTTCTATGGGCCTGGCATAGGCATCTTCCATCAGCCGTCAGAAACTTGACCTGCAGCAGCCTAGTTTTCTTTTCCTTTGAAAGGAAAATGCATGTGGTCTCCGAGGCTATAATGTAACCATACCAAGTAGTATGTTACATGTCAAACTAGGGGGTTTTCATGATTCTGAATCCATTCCAAGCATTAGTTTTGCACAAAGCACACTCCTTGGGCTAAAAGCGGCCATAGCCACTTGTGAGTGGTTGATGCTCAGCGACACCTTTTCTATACTCGTGTATATTCTCTTGAGTAGAAAAACTTCACAGGATGTAAAAAGATCACAAAAAGATTTATTCAAAAAAATGTGTTCCTTAATACAGAAGTAATCAAAAACAAGCTTCTCAAACTCAAAATATACTACGGTCAAAAAACCGCGTTGCTCTGACCTTGCCTTGTGCACAAACTGACTGTACTGCACACACTCTGCCTCTGTACTGCCCTGCAAACACTCAAGTGATAATTAACTGAATCTGCCCTGACCTGCACACACTCAGGTGTTAGCAATTGCAATTAAGATCTCAGTTAGACACCCAGAGCTCTCTTCTTAAAGCTACAGTAACATCATTGTTTTTTAACCTAAAGCACATCACCATGAATTAAACTTATTTAAGCCTTTTAAATTAGCTAATTTAACAATCATATAATATATACATGATCTGTAGAAACCAAAATACAAATCACAAAATAAAGCAGTAATTATTTAAATAATCACATTATTCAAACTTGGCTCCCACACCACTTGCCCAAATGTGTTTTTCGTGCAAAACTAATGCTTGGAATGGATTCAGAATCATGAAACCCCCTTAGTTTGACATGTTACATGCTACTTAAACTATAATGACATTTCGAATTTGTTGGCCTTATATAGGTTGTTAATGGTCACATATACAGTAACCCCCTATAAAATAAATTGCTCAATGATGACAGCCGGTCAGCAGGTAGATTCATGAATGTATAGACAATATTTTAGGCCAAAACAAAAGAAAACTATATATAAAATGTCCTACTTAACACCCCCGGCTGCCGGACTATAGATGCTCTCTCAGTGTTACAAATGCATAAGTGAACACTGAGGATTTTACTGTGTATAAAAAGCCATTCTTCACAAAATGTCAAAGCTTAAACAAAAACTATAGCACCCTGATCTTTAGAATGTTTGATTATTTTTGGCAACAAGGAATCTTCTTGTGTTTTTCCACATTGAATAGTTAGAAAAAAAACAGTGTCATGTGAAAATAGCAATGAGACGTAGCCTGCGGAGTTAGTTCAGTCAGACATACTCGAGGGAGTTCATGCCGTGCTCAAAGGCGCATACTATACTCAAGGGGTTAACATGCTGAATTTCTATGTGGGTGTATAAGTGTAGCCTCGGTCCCAGGCTTACTTATCTGCGAAAAGAAAGGTATAAGTGTGTCCCACACGTCATTCACTGACCAATTGGGCGGGCTACTTAAGCTCTCTAGACCAGGGGTTCCCAAACCTTTTTGGACCAGGTACCCCTTTTGGGTTAGATATTTTTCCAGGTACCCCCTCATCCTCGCAAAACAGATAACAATATATTTACAACCACAAGCAGTGTTTCCTGCAGGAAAAAGCTTTGGCATGGTGCTGGGAGCAGGCCGCAGGGGGGCCTTCTTGCGTCGAACATTTTGATTAATTAATTAATTTGAGCATACAGTCTAGAGTCTAGACTGTATGCTCTTCCTGCCTTCCTCTGCATATGGTTCCTGGTTGTTATGTGATGTTTGCTCCCAGCACCACCGGTGGGCTCTGTTATTTATGCTCCCCATAGGGGTTTTATTGTATATCTATCTCCCTGCTCTTAATGTTTTATGATGGTGTTTAATTGCACTGAGCAGGGAGAAAATGCAGCCGAGCCGAACACCAAGTCAAATATCATATGCACACTAAATCTATTCGTGAGTTGTCTGTCTGAACTATATTCATTCACACTCTCCTGCATGAGAAACCAAACCAATCTACTGTAATACTCAACCAAAAGGGGAGTACAGTAATAATCCCCCCCCCCCCAGGACCAGGACCACCATTTGTATAAAATCATTGCGTCAAGAACATTTTTGTGGGGCTTTTGAAGATTACGTCATATGGCAGCCAAGTCTATGGACTTTACTGTTTGTTTAGGGCACACTATGACAACGTAAGACGTCATATGGCCTATATAAATACATCTTGTGTGTAACTAATCTCATACAAGAAGCAAGCCAGGATGGATAAAGGAGAGAAACAGTGCAACTGTAACCAATGTGGAAAAAGCTTAACAAAAAAAACAGTAAATTTAAACAGCACCGGAGAATTCATAGAAGAAAGGAGCCAGAATGGAAATAAGGAAAGAAACAGTAACCAATGTTGAAAAAGCTTCACAAGAAACAAACACACATGACGCCCCGGGTGGGCATGCTTAAAACAAACATTAGGTTAATATTCTTCTGTGGACCCCCGTGACGTACAACAACAAAAAGGCACCCCTTACTTCATGTGTGATTTTTTATTTATTAAATAGTAGATACTACTGTACAAGCTCACGGCTAATTTTAACTATCCTGTGTATATATAGGCTTAGAGTGGTTAAATAGATGCTATATTACAGTAACTCATTTAGGGCTGTACACCAGAGTGCTGTGTTAGATATACATCTCTCTCTAAGGGCCATTTAGTTCAAGTGTGGGCTACATAAATAGGCTACAGTATGTATTCTTGATTGTTGCTTGTGCACATGGCTGCTGATGATGAATGATCATAATGCTTTATTTTATAGTGTTGAAGTGTCAGCAGTGTACACACTGCTGCTGCTGCTGTTGTTGTGTGGGCCTGGATCGTGCATGAATTCTGTGTGTGCATGTGTGCGTGCGTGCATGCTCGTGTGCTCGCGCGCACAAGTGTGTGTGTGTGTGAGCTTGCTTGCATGGTGTGTATAGTGTTGCATGCATGCATACTGTATGGGTGTTAGTTGCATGTATTGTATGTGTGTGTCCTCAGGGTAGCCTTTTAATCACAGCTGGCTTCTCTCTGTACCTGGGCAATGTGTTTCCTGTCGCCATGGACTACCTGCGCTGTGCTGCGGGCTCTGTAAGTGACCATCACATGACTACAATGCCTGATTTTGTTGCTGTCGGGCAGAAACCTTCATGTACACTACAGTATCTTCATAAATCATAATATTCAAACTTTTTGTCCCCTAAATGAATGCTCTACTTCTATTTTCAGTTTGTTTTAATGATCAATTGATTGTGGGGGAGCTAGATCAATGGAACTATCATTGATCCAACCTTTAGAGAATAAATAGTATTATTCTTTTAATATTATATATATATATTTTTTGTATATATTTTTTTATCCCACGATTTTGTAACCCATTTTTCACCCCTGTGTCAATCATCTAATGTGATCCTGGGCTCTACACACCCTCCACCAACCTAGTCCCCATATATGGGGGACAAGGGGAGAGCAACGGACTTGAACTCATGCTTCCTTCATGCCTGAGTGTCCAAGTTGCTCCTTTACACCTGCCAGGGGGGAGTTTCCCTGGTTGGACGTAGCGCGTGGAAGGAACACGTTATTCCAACCAGTTTAATATTATATTGTTAAAATCATAGTGTTTTGCTGATTATTTGGGGGCCCACTTTTCTTAATTGCAGGGGTGATGGTGCACGCACATCCACTCTAGCCCAGGTGCTGGACAAACGGTATACAGGAAGGAAAATATAGAGTCACTGGTTATAATACTCTTTCAGCTCCACTGGTTTATTGCTTCAACGTTTCCATCGGGTTGGAATAATATGTTATTATACCTGAAGGAGATCGAAACGTTGAAGCAGTAAACAGTGGAGTATTATTAACCAGTGTTGTGGACTTCCCACAATTTCCTCAGGGCCCACCAGTGGTCCCTGGAGGAGCTCTGCCCTAATAAGTGTGAATACAAGGGAATCAACATAATTATGTGAGTTTGTCTGCTTTATTTTAGGCAGGTTTTCAGCACTTCTGCCCATTAGGCGGAACTGTGCTGATAACCTTTGTTGTTTGCACCTCCAAGACAAAGGCGGAGTTGGCCATGTCCACAACAAATACCCTATTAGGCCTATGTCTCAAAGAATATATTTAATTAGGCTATGTGCCGTGTTGTGCACCAAAAATAGACAATCTGAAAGCTCACAACCAGAACCATGCAGACACCAATTGCATTGCAACACCTTCATTTCTCTTGACAAAATTGTGATAGCAAGCTCACATTGTAGCTTGTTGAGTTTTCATTTGACTGTTTTGTCAAACATAGCCACTGGTGCTAAACAGCTCAACAGTTCCACGCCAAGTGTATGATGTGCCATTCATTGCTGCTTGTCGCTGTATATTTTTCACAGGGCATTCCTGCAGCAGTTGCAAGTTTTGCCATCGCCAAGAACAGACACTTGGCAGTAAGTGAATAACACACGCCTCTGGAATGAAAGAGATTAGAGATAGAGCGATGTAGGTTTCTTGTCATTTCTGTATGAAACTAATGTTCCTAGGAGAATAGTGCAAATCTCAGTATCTAAATCTAAAGAAATAATTCAGAGTAACAACACGCATAAAAACAAGCGTGTGTGTGTGTGTGTGTGTGTGTGTGTGTGTGTGTGTGTGTGTGTGTGTGTGTGTGTGTGTGTGTGTGTGTGTGTGTGTGTGTGTGTGTGTGTGTGTGTGTGTGTGTGTGTGTGTGTGTGTGTGCGCGCGTGAATGCATGCGTGCGTGTGGTGGAGGGGGGGGGGGGGTGGTGGTTAATGAGAGAGGGCACGCTGTTCTCTCTCTCAGACAGTTCAGAAGTCTGACTGCCTGGGGAAACAAACTGTTTTCGCAGCCTTGCCATTCTGGCATGCATGCTTCTGGATCGTTTCCCTGACGGTGGGAGGGAAAACTGGCTGTGAGAGAGGTGGGAAGTGTCACCAACGATGTTTGATGCTCTGTAGGTCTTTCATAGAAGTTTTTCTGAGGAAACTAATACTTTTCTCATCTTTGTTGTCATCACAAGGTCTCAGATTTCCAGGTGGTGTACGTCTCAACCTTTGCCGTGACGACTACCTGCCTAGTCTGGTTTGGCTGTAAACTGGTTCTGAACCCCTCTGCTATCAATGTAAATCTTATTATATTCTCTATGATATTATCCATTGAGTAAACTCGAGTCTATCCCTTCTTGTTGCTGCAGCAGTTATTGCACAGGTTATTTGTTGTCATACAACACAGCTCATACAAAAACAGTATGGTTCCTCCTTCATTTAGCCCACTGCCTGCCTGTACTGTTCCTTCTGCTTACATTATATCGTCCATTCCTTCCTTCCTTCCTTCCCTCCCCCCCCCTCCCTCCTACCCTCTCTGCGTGTTCTTTCCTACATGTCTCTATCTCTCTCCTGTGCAGATCAACTTTAACCTCATCCTGATGATTGTACTGGAGGTGTTGATGGCGAGCGCTGTCATCCTGTCGGCCCGCTCTGCTGAGGACTGCTGCAGCCATAGGAAGGTGCACACAGATATCCTGAGTGTTAATGGAAGTCTGAGAGTTAAATTAGCATGATGAGCACTGGAATGCACTGGAATGAAAGAGATTAGAGATAGAGAGATGTAGGTTTCTTGTCATTTCATACAAAAACTAATGCATTAATGCATACAAAAACTATTACACTACTAATGCACTATTCTCCTAGGAGAATCTCAAATCTCAAATCTCAGTATCTAAATCTTTTTTTTTTTTTGATCAAAGTTTTTTTATTAATGTTCACACGAAGATATTTTTCCCCCTTTTTTCCCTCCTCCCAGAGTTCCCGCTCTGAAAGAGCCACAACCCCGGTACCTTGCACCATATGAAATAAAAGCACATACAAATATACATAGACATAATAGAAGACTAATAGAAGTATGCAAACAAATAATAATAATAATAATAATATGTACAAACCAATAATAATAAAAATAAAAATAAATAAAGACAATAATAACAATAATAATAATAATAATAGAAATAAATTACAGTAGGGTCAGTGTAATAAGTTAAGGATTGTTGATGTCAGCCGCGTTCATCCTCTCAATGTGTGTCAAAAAAGGTTGCCAAATGGTGTAAAATTTTAAAGCACCGGCGTACCCTCTTGTGGAGTAGCGAATCTTCTCCAATGTCAGATGATGTAAAACATCATTAACCCAAGATTTAAAGGTTGGTGGTATTTTCTCCTTCCATTTAAATAGTATTTGCCGCCTAGCCAAAAGAGATGCAAAGGCTATCATATTCTTGTTTTGCCGGCTAAGATGTAGATCTTGGGAAATAACTCCAAACACTGCAACAGTGGCAGAGGGTTCTATGGGCACTTCTAATACATCTGAAAATGTTTTAAATATTGATTGCCAAAATGTATGTAACTTTGGACAAAACCAAAAAGCATGCGCAAGGGTAGCCTGATCTTGATTGCAACGATCACATATAGGATCCATGGTAGGAACGAATTTAGATAGTTTTACTTTGGACCAGTGGAGGCGATGTGTAACCTTAAACTGAATAATAGTATGCCTTGGCTTAGACAGATTGAAGAGGAGTGTATCCTATCCAGCGCTTCCTTCCAAACATCATCAGAAATTTGTGTCCCCAAATCTCCCTCCCATTGATTCTTTAATGAGGTAAGTGGTTCCAGGTCAAATGAGTTTAATAAGGAGTAAACTAGCCCAATTACCCCTTTAGAGTGTGGATTGAGCTTTAGAATTGAGTCTAAAAGGGAGTCTGGTGGTTGTGATGGGAAATCCGTAATAGATGATGTTACAAAATTACGAAGCTGCAAAAATCGGAAAAAGTGAGAGCGGGGGATATCAAATTTCAATCGTATCTGGTCAAAAGACATAAAAACGCCTCCGTCAAAAAGATCTCTGATTGAAGTGATGCCTTTTTCAGCCCAAATGTTGAATGCTCCATCCATAATTGAGGGTTTGAAACTATGATTTCTTACTATAGGAGCACAAATTGAGAAGTCAGTAAGTGAGAAGGCACGTCTGAACTGTGCCCAGATCTTAACAGAGTGTTTAATAATTAAATTTGAGGTGTATTTGGACACAGGTTCTCAGTATCTAAATCTAAAGAAATAAGTAACAACAAGTGTGTGTGTGTGTGTGTGTGTGTGTGTGTGTGTGTGTGTGTGTGTGTGTGTGTGTGTGATAAATGGTAAATGGTGCATTTATATAGCGCCTTTATCCAAAGCGCTTTACATAGATTGTGCATTACATTCACCCATTCACACACACATTCATACACCGATTGCGGCGGAAGCCATGCAAGGTACCAACCAGCACATCGGGAGCAATTTGGGGTTCAGTGTGTGTGTGTGTGTGTGTGTGTGTGCGTGTGTGTGCGTGCGTGCGTCATATATTCTGTTTTCTGTTCCTTTGAACTACTCTTTCTCGCCATCTAATCACTTGCATCCCACTCAATCTTCCTTTCATCCCTTCCATCCAGCCGGTGAGGTATGACAGGCCAGTGGTTTTAACCCCTGCCATCTTCCCCACTCGACTCCTTAAGGCCTATTCTGTGAGTACGGAAACCCAAGCTTTCAGCTCTGATGAGTGAGATATTGCACCTGCAGCCAAGTAGGCTATAGCATACTAGCATTATCCACTATCATATCATCCATGTAATGTAGTGTCTTTCAACAGGTGATTGAAATAATCGTGGGAATCTCTGCTGTGTTCGGGGGGATCATTGCTCTCAACATGGACGCTTTGCTGCCTGGACCCTACCTGTCTGTCACCTTTTTCTGGATCCTGGTGGCTGTAAGTTCTCTTAAGTTCGCTTTCATTATATCCAGGCAGTGCCTGGAGTGGAATCTGTACCGTGTTATCAGATTTTGTATTTCTGTTAGTTTTTTTGCTTGTTAGGGTGAGGAGTATAGTGTAGTGTAGTGTAGCTCTCTATAAAATGATCTGTGTGTTCTTTTGTATGCAAAATAACTACCTCCTCTATTCATTTTTTTCTTCCACTTACCAGTACATTTTATTTTATATAAAGGACGTCAGTGGGGCTGGGGTCAGGCTGAGTCATACATCATAGATACTTCATACAGTAGAGTACGTACACTCATTCACACATGCACTCCACAGACCGACGGCAGAGGAAACCAAGGTAACAACATGTGCATCGGGAGAAATTAGGATTTAAGTGTCCTGCTTAAGGACCCTTCAACACAAAGCCAGAAGGAGCCAGGGTTCAATTCAGGAACCTTCCGATTCCAAGATGGCCAGATTGGCCACTCTACCTCCTGAGCCAGTGCCATATTAGATAGATCCACAGATAATACACTCTGTGATTCGTAGCTCGCAGAATTAGTCAGATATACTCGAGGGGTTAATAAGCTGCATTACTATGTGGGTGTAGTGTTATGCAAGACCCACATGTCAAACTGACATGACAGAGTTATCTGACTGAAATAACAGTAGACACAGTCAGTAACTGTCTGACTGTGTACTGAATATAAAACATATAAATTGCACACATGATATGTAGCCTACAAAGCTCCATATCAGTAGCTTTGTACATAGACAAGTGTATCACTTTCAAATCCCCTTAAAATGTATGCACTTGTCTGTCAGGTCAGCCTACAAACCAAAATATGTAAAATATATACAATAACGACTATAATGACATGTCCAAAAATGGGGACTGCATGTTGAAAGTGTTAATTAAGTGGTCTTGTAGCCTACAGGGTATTTTCTCGGACGTATGCCAGGTATGGCCACATGGGCATCTGAGCATATCATATATCACGTTGTTGGTGTTGCATATTATGACACCCTTGTTGAAGTTGTTGAACGGTTTTCCTGTTCATGGGTGATTTTAAGTAGTGGCTTTGTGTGAGAAATTGCATTCTTGGCATGTACCACATCCTGTGAGGAATAGAGTGTGTAAAGACTGGTGCTGGGTCAGTGATCTGGCTCTGCACCATAGCCTACTTGTATGTTTCTCAGATTGGATGGTCCCCTTGTGGGCAATACAAGGTTGTGCAGTTAAATATTTGTTCAGTGTTGGGTCAGAATCCATTATGTGTTTTATGATGTGCCAGTGTTTTCAAATGATTGATTAAAACTCCCAGCCAAGGTGTGAATAATACTGGATTGTAGAATTGACTCTAGACGGATAAGGTAAGACAACGTGATACATTTTCGAAGCAGCTATGTGCCTGTGCAACCCAGGGATGTTTACACCGTCATATATGTCTACTAGATCAGCAGCCTTGTCCTAGAACATTGGAATTACATTATGTCATATACATACAGGTAAACTGTGATATAGGCAGACTTATTATCTTGAGTGGCATAGGGGGAGAAAGAATTGCCCATTTTGTGAGTTTTTGTCAGTGCTTTTATGGTATGGGATAGAACCAAAGTGACTATAAACAACTAACAAGGTTGTCTAAGAAGTTAATCTCGTGCTCATCATGTTCAATAGTACAGGGAAGCAAAACTGAGAGCCATTTTTGCCACCATGCATGCCTGACACCTGGTGGTAGAAATCATAACTAAATAAAAAATAAGATGTGAATACAATCTCTATGAGGTCCTCCACAGTAGGCTACAATGCATTCATCCCTGATTTTATTTTATTTTAATACAAGCTCAGGAATGTGAGCTTGTAGATCAGCTATCTTCACTACTTGTCAAACTGCATGACACCATAGGGCTTTAATAGCCATAGGTGTTTAAGACAAACACTGCAGCCTGTTAGCTGCTAGCAAAATGGGGCCTAAGAGATTGTCCATGGCCCCTAGAAAACACTGCAGCCTGTTAGCTTAGGCCCCTTCAAATGGGGTCTAAGAGATTGTCGGCCCCTAGAAAACACTGCAGCCTGTTAGCTTAGGCCCCTTCAAATGGGGCCTAAGGGATTATCCATGGCCCCTAGAAAACACTGTTCATCTGCTATTTGAATAGACAGAATGAGCTTTATGAACCCCATCGAAAGTTTGACATGATGCAGGAACTAGAATCAAATTAAGTGTCTAGGTCATGATGTCAAATAACACATCATGTTCATGTCTGGAATTGTCTGGTATAGATTAATTAGACACGCACGTGCACATACACATACACGCGCACGCACACGCGCGCACGCACACTTCTGACAACTGAGAGACTGTGCAGTGTGCACTGTGCACCAAGCCCATGATGCTATCTATTTCTTTTTATACTGTGACTTTATTTAGCGGTTTCTCATATATTTGTGAACCTATGAAGCTCTAGAGGGACTGAAACATTATAAACTTAGCAATGTGTGGGATTTCTCTTCTTTAGTGGACATGCTGTAGGAAGGAAGGGAAGGGACATGTGGTTAAAGGGACAC